>NC_141607.1:42537980-42697480 GCF_047967505.1 Dipteris shenzhenensis
TATTTGGAATTCTTTGCTTCCTTAGGACACGTTGTGTGTGTGTGTGTGAGTTTGCATCGTTTGAGACAAGCTACATTTTCAAAATCATTGAAACCATTCCGATCTGATAATTCATGAATTCTTTGCTTCCTTAGGACACATTGTGTGTGTGTGTGTGAGTTTGCATCGTTTGAGACAAGCTACATTCATTGAAACCATTCTGATCTTATAATTCGTGGATGCTTAGATTCTTGGGAGGGGAAAACTGAACTAAGAACCATGTTTTTTCAAAAACATGGTACATCTCTCTCTCTCTCTCTCTCTCTCTCTCCCAACCTACAGTAGCCCAACCTACAACACAGTTGCATGCTAAACTACCAGCCTTTCCTACAATCCTTTTCTATTGGCTCAGCATGATCTATTCTATTGTGGACCTTGCTGTGCTGCTCTGTGTGTAGAGTCTCATACCTCAATGCCTGCTTTGTCTGTGCATATCTCTTAGGAGAGGCGAGAGAGAGAGAGAGAGAGAGAGAGAGAGAGAGAGAGAGAGAGAGAGAGAGGGAAAATATAATGGTGGACAGAAAGGAATTAAGTTTGTAGATGATTATATTATTGAGATGGAAGAACTAAAAGATAATGGAGGCGATGATGTGATTGGACCAGTAATCATTAAATGTAAGCTACATTTTTAAAATCATGCAAACCATTATGATCATAAATTATAGTTTCTAGATGATTATATTATTGAGACAGAAGAACTAAAAGATAATAGAGGTGAGAGAGAGAGAGAGAGGGAGAGAGAGAGAGAGAGGGAAAATATATTGATGGACAGAAGTGAATTAAGTTAGTGTATTAGTTAGAGACAAGGCGATGATGTGGTTGGACCCTAAGTGATCTAATCAACCTCTCAAGGAGAGTAAAGGATTATGTATGTTTCATGTCATGTGCATTATGGCCATGAGAAGTAACCTCCAGAGGTGAGGCGATTGGATATCAGTAATCATTAAATGTAATTGTATCTTTCCTAGGGTCATCTTGATGACTTGGCAATATGTCTAGAGATAAGCTTGCACCCTCTAGCCTAAGTGATCTAATCTAACCTTTGTTTTGAGAAGCTAGCCTTGCTTCTCAATGAGAGTAAAGCGTCAAATATGTTTCATGTCATGTGGACTATAGGCATGAGAACTAAGCTCGAGACGTGAGGCAATTGGATGATAGGTGGGGCTACAGAGAGAGAGAGAGAGAGAGAGAGAGAGAGAGAGAGAGAGAGAGAGAGAGAGGACGAAAGGATGTAATGGTAGGGCAGAAGTGAAATAAGACAAGGCCATGATGTGGTTGGACCAGTAATGTGATTGTATCTTTCGTAGGAGCATCTTGATGACCTGGCAATATGTCTATAGATAAGCTTGCACCCTCTACCCTAAGTGATCTAATCTAACCTTTGTTTTGAGAAGCTAGCCTTGCTTCTCAATGAGAGTAAAGCATCAAATATGTTTCATGTCATGTGGACTATAGCCATGAGAACTAAGCTTGAGACGTGAGGCAATTGGATGATAGGTGGGGCTACATTAAGAGAGAGAGAGAGAGAGAGAGAGAGAGAGGGGACGAGAAATATAATGGTAGGCAGAAGTGAAATAAGACAAGGCTATGATGTGTTTGGATCAGTAATCATTAAAGGTATTTGTATTTTCTTAGGAGCATCGAGCTGGCAGTATGTCTAGAGATAAGCCAGCATCCTCTTCCCTAAGTGATCTAATCTAACCTCTTTCAGAAGTTAGCCTTGCTTCTCAAGGAGAGTAAAGGATTAAGTGTGTTTCACGTCATGTGCTTTATAGCCATGAGAACTAAGCTCGAGAGATGAGGCGATTGGATGATAGATGGGGCTACACACACACACACACAGAGCAAAATATAATGGTGGACAGAAGTGAAATAAGTCCATGATGTGGTTGGATATGAAAGGTCCAAAGTTAATTGTATCTTTCCCAGGAGCACCTTCATGAGCAGACAGTAAGATTGCAGTAAGATTGCTTGGTGATGATCATAGGACTAAGGTCTTAGATTTAGGGTTCGGTAGAGGAGGCTAATGCATGGCAAGGGGAGGTTAGGGGGATTTGATTTTTGAAATAGACGCTAGGGCCATGTGCCTTCCATGTCGATTTCTCCTTTTAACATGTCCTATGATTTCTACTTCCTACCACCATATCCTTGGTCACTCTAAGCAACTTACCGCCTTTGAATCGGAAAATATTTGCACGAGTGCTTGGCACGAGCTCATTCACAAATATCTCAATCCATCCAACTTGATTCCAAATTCTTTGCTGAGAGGAGATGGGCTACAATCTTTGGGTATCTACCTCCTATGCCAATTCATTTCTGCTCATGTTTGTTCTATGGAATCTGTGTGATCCAATTATACAATTGAGCCAATACATACCTGAAAAGGTTTTTGTATTTTGTTATGGATGCAGCTCCAGAAATGGCTTCTACCGTTGTTCCAAATCTTGGGGAGTCGGGTTTCCATGGGCGACAAAGCCTTCGGGCAATGAAGCGAGCTGCTAGGTTGGAGGGCTCTGCAATTTCTGACATTGTGTTGTCATCTTTTCCTGAGCTAGATAGCCTTCATGTGATAAATCAAGTTTTAGCAAGGGCCGAGACTTCAACCCATGGAGCAAATCACGGTCCCAAGTTGCCTTCAAAGCGTTTTAAGTCTAGCCGCGAACGTCGCACTGCTAATATAATGAAACAACTTACAAGGGGGAGAGCTTCAACCCATGCAACTGAGCATTCAAGTCATTACAATCTTTTAAAGTCCATTCAAGCCATGTGCGAGAATAATAAGGATGCATGTGCCATGAACACACGATATTTGGGGGCTCTTTGTGGGGAGAAATCCATTCAGATGGTGCTGCAGTAATAGTGCAGGGCATGGCAGAATTCCCTGGAACTCTCATTGCAAGGATTTCTCAAATTGAGAATAGCGTTAAGGAATCTAATCAATGGATGCAGTAGATTTTGGGGAGAGGTGGAGAAGGGGCAGTTGTATGTGAGAATGGGTGTAGACTACAAGTTGATAAGCTGAAAGAACAAGTTCAGCTACTGTCCACTGAGGTGTCAATGTTCAAAGTTGGTTTAAATAGGCTAACTGCTTTGATGACCAGGATGAGCCGTAAACTAGAGCAGGTCGCAACCCGTGATAATTAAGAGACTCCTAAGACTTTTATGTCACTTTTTGTACTGGAATCCCAAATGCTTCTATGGGATTCATGTACTTGGGTTGCCCTTATGTTATTTGGCAAGACAAGTTTGACTCCTGAAACTTTTATGTCACTTTTTGTACTGGAATCCCAAATGCTTCTATGGGATTCATGTAGTTGGGTTGCCCTTATGTTATTTGGCAAGACAAGTTTTTTGCAAATGATTATATTTACTTTCATTTGACATATATATGGCAATGGAAGCTAATTTAATTCAATATTTGAATTGCCTATTGTTCCTTCCCATTTTCGTTTTATTTAAGATATACTCAAATATTTGTAATTTCTTTGCATCATGTATTCGCATAAATGCTGATGCAATGCTTATACTTTTTTTGAGATGGTCAAATTTGAGTTTTTTTAGATATGTTAGCTTTGGTTTTTATGTTTCAAATGATGGTTGCACATATGGTATTGTATTTTGCTCACATGTTGAAAAAATATGAGCATTACTCTTACCAAAGATAGTGAGACACTGAAACTTGGTCATGGGACACTATGAGTTCAATGCATAGATGGTCCGCTCTCAATTTTAGATAGATGGGAAAGGGATGGCTTTGTCATGGTTAGGGATGATGCATAAGTTATTTGATTAATCTATTTTTCCCTTTGAGGAATAGATATTTATGTAGTTGGTTGAGTGGATACAGAAGATGGCAAGACAAATAGAAGAGAGGCTACATTCAATACGTTCTCATAGGAGAAGATTGTTGGATTCAACACGGGCAGCCCGTCGTGCTTATGCTATACAAAGAACAAGGTCTAAAACACAAGGTGCTAGAAGCATGAGGGTGGCTGTGGAATCTATGGGTGTAGAAGTAGGAGTTTGCAGTCAACACAATCAGATACATGGATGCAGTAATGTAGCGTGCATTGTGGCTGAAAATACAATGGACCTCAATACTTCAGTAACAGTAGGTAGAGTGCATCAACATGCTTCAGTGATAGGTACACCTACTCAAATGGATTCAACGCGGGCGGCCCGTCGTAGTTATGCTATACAAAGAACAAGGTCGAAAACACAAGGAGTTAGAAGCGTGAGGGTGGCTGTGGAATCTATGGATGTAGAAGACGGCCTTCGCAGACAACAGGACCAAATGTATGGGCACAGTAATGTAGCGTGCATTGCTGAAAATAAAATGGACGTCAATACTTTACCAACTGTAGATAATGAGCATGAACATGCTCCAATAATAGGTACAAGTACTCAAATGGATTCAACGCGGGCGGCCCGTCGCATTTATGCTATACAAAGAACAAGGTCGAGAACACAAGTTGCTAGAAGTGTGAGGGGGGCAATGGAATCTATGGATGTAGAAGTTGGCCTACGCAGAGAACAGAATCAAATGCATGGGCACAGTAATGTAGCATGCACTGCTGAAAATAGAATGGACCTCCATACTGCACCAATAGTACGTAATGAGCATGAACATGCTCCAGTAGTATGTACAACTACTCAAATGGATGCAACCAGGGATGCTACTCATTTAAGAGCCAGAAGGCGTGTTGTTCACAACAGGGCTGTGATTTTGGGTGCAGGGGGGAGCCTCTCTATCTTGCATACTTTTCCGTTAAGGGAAAATGTAGAGCATCCATCTTTGTATCCACTGGTCTTCAATGCTCCTTCTGTTCATGCACTCGGATCCATGGATCATACATGTAGCTTTTGCCAGGCTCAACTGTGGAAACAAGAGACGCGAATGCATATGCATCAAGTTGTGGGCAAGCACTGTTGCAAAGTTGGTCATGTGTCATTGTTGCCGTTAGAAGAACCACCAGAGATTTTGAGAGTTCTACTGCACGGACATGATGCTAGAAGCAGACTATTTAAGAAAAACATTAGGGCTTATAATAGTGCCATGGCATTTGTTTCATTGGGAGCCGATGTTGATCAAATGTTCCGTGGGAATGGGGGTATACAAAACTTTCGAGTCCATGGTAGTGTGTATCATCAGGTTGGAAATTTGTTGCCGGATGAGGCTAGGCAAGAGATGCCACGTTTTGCACAGTTGTACGTGTATGATACTGATCATGAACTAGAACACCGTTTAGATGGGATGCCTGGTTTGGATCTAGGCATTTTGGAGTTGTTGCAGAGGATGATGCACGAGTGCAATCCATATGCCAGTGCATTGATGGCTATTGGGCAAGTGCTAAGAACAAATCTACATACAAACCTGAGGATGGTTATTTGTGAGAGCCGCTCCACCTCAAGGCAGTACTTGGCTCCTATGGCTAGCGAGGTTGCTGCAATCATGCCAGGACAAGGGGATGACTTCGATATTGGAAATCGGGACATTCAGATTTTTAGCCGCAATGGGTTTGTGCGTAGAATATCTAATTTGCACCGATCATACATGCCTCTCATGTATGTTCTTTTGTTCCCTCGGGGAGAAGATGGTTGGCATCCATATATCCCATATAGTGATGTTCCTAATCACACACCATTGCACGAGATACGTGGACAGAGTTGTGTCACCCAGAGACAATATTACGCATATCTTTTGCAAGTGAGATATGATACAAATGCATGTCTTTTGCGTGGGGGTAGATTGCTGCAGCAATACATGGTTGATGCCTACAGTAGCATGGAAGAGTCTAGGTTGGTGTGGATACGAAACAACCAAGCTTCCCTACGCGCTGAAGTCTATCAAGGGTTGATGGACATGGTGAATACAGCTGATGGGACACGTACTGTGCTTGGCAATGCTGCAGGGCGTAGGGTGGTGTTGCCTTCTTCTTTTACGGGAGGGCCTCGGTATATGTGCCAGCTATACCAAGATGCTATGGCAATTGTCAGAAAAAGGGGCAAACCGCATTTATTCATAACATTCACCTGTAATCCCAAATGGCCTGAAATATCTATAGCATTGTTGTCGGGGCAAACTGCACAAGACCGTCCAGATTTGACAGCCCGTGTGTTTTTCCAAAAGCATAAGGACATGATGCAGTCAATTACAAAACATAATTTGTTTGGGAAGGTGGCTGGATATGTGAGTGTCATAGAGTTTCAAAAGAGAGGCCTGCCACACTCACACATATTGTTGATATTAGAAAGTGGTTTCAAACCCGTGGAGGGATGCGTCAATTTTACGAGCAAAAACCTATGAGCAGGTTTATACGAGCGTGTTTTTCAAGAGATTTTAAAAATAGTATTTCTTTAGGAAACATGGTTTTTACACTTTTATTTTCATTAGAACTAGATCCCTTTATTATAAAATTATACAGACTAGTCACTCATTCATTTTTACATAACATAAATCTTCTTATTCATAGACATCCCTTTGTACCCTTGTTATTACCTTAAAAAAGTATTGAAAAATAATTTATTTAAGAAACGTCCCTCATAATCACTCTCAATAAAATAATATTATACATAAATAATTACTTATTAAACATATGATATGGCAATATCTTTCAAGTGTTTTTATAGTATTAATAACAAGATATTTATGGACATGTTTCTACAGAAGTTTAAATTACTGTAAATAAGTATTAACTTGGGCTTATATATCACTCTCATAAAATACATGTAATATTTAATACTATATATGCAAGGTTTTCCAAAATATAACCCCATAGATGTGCTCAAATGGGGTTTTCCGATCAATTTGAGTGGCTGAATGACTATATTTGGACATTGGATGTGAAAGTTATGTCACTTTTAAAAGTGCTGTCCAAGGTAGTTTCGCCAGCGAAACTACCTTGAAAGACCTTGTTCAAAGGGGTTTCGCTGGCGAAACTACCTTGATGGCTTGCTTTAATGAGTTTTCTTTGGAGAAACCCTTTCATGAAGATAGGTTGAGAGAGGTTTTTCAATGTTTTCAATGTCACCCCCTATTATCCTTTCCTCCTTTCCTTTCATGCATAAGCATATGTCTCCTTCTCTTATGCTCATGCCCATGGTCCGTGTGGTGCACTAAATCCATCTGCAGCTTGCATGGTTGATGGAAAATGCATTCGTCATTATCCACGTGGATTCTCACAGACGACTATTGTTGGCAACGATGGCTATCCAGGTTACATGCGTCGTGATGATGGTAGAAAGATACAAGTGAAAGGGGGTGTGATTGATAATCGTTGGATTGTGCCATTTAATCCTTTCCTCTCCATGAAGTACAAGGCACACATCAATGTTGAAATATGCTCCACAATCACTGCAGTTAAGTATTTGTATAAATATGTGTACAAAGGTCATGATAGAGCCATTATCAAGATGCAGCTAAATAATGTAGGAGAGCAAGGGCATTTGCACAACATAGTTGACGGTGGCATTGATGAGATTAGTAGTTACTTAGATGCACGTTACGTGTCAGCATCAGAAGCATGTTGGCGGATTTATGAGTATGCCACGCACGATGAAAAACCCGATGTGCAAAGATTGCAAGTTCATCTTCCGATGCGCAATAACGTCATCTTTCGAGATGATGATGATTTGCAAAATGTTGTAGGCAGGGAACAAAATCAAAAGACCACCCTCACAGAATGGTTCACTTATAATCAGTTGCAATATGACGCAAGCAACTTGCTGTATGGTGACTTGCCAGACAAGTTGGTTTTGGAACAAAACCAGTAAGCGGTGGACTAGAAGACAAAAGAAGAATACCATAGGTCGGATGTACAATATTTCCCCCTCAGCTGGTGAGCTCTACTTCATGCATATGCTTCTTAATGTGTGCACGGGATGCAAGTCCTTTGATGACCTACGTACTTTTGACAGCCAAGTGTACCCTACTTTCAAGGCAGCATGCATAGCACGGGGATTGTTGGAGAGTGATGATGAATGGTTTGTGTGTATGCAAGAGGCTGTGTTTTATCAAAATAGTGCACAATTGAGACACCTATTTGTCACAATATTGGTTTTTTGTGAGCCAACGTCTCCTCAACTTTTGTGGGAAAAATTTTCCCTTGAGTTTTCGGATGATTTTTTTAATATATTGGAATCAAATATGGGGAATTTAATTGGTCGTCGTGAACTAGCAATAAAGAAGGCTATATTGCACTTAGAGCACATTCTTCAACAACATGGGTGAAGGTTGGCTGAGTTTGACGGAATGCCTGTTGTAGATAGAACATCTTTGTCAGAAGCTGGAAATGGCTTATTGCAAGAAGAAAGAATGTTTGATTGTGTGAAAGAAGCACAGACTGCCCAGCAAATGGAAATGTCCTTGAATCACTGTCAACGTGCTGCATTCGATCGGATTTTGGCAAGGGTTTATGGAGATGGTGGTGAGGTCTTTTTTCTCGATGGTATAGGAGGGTCTGGAAAGACCTTTCTCTACAATTGCTTGCTCTCTCGATTGCATGGGGAGGGGCTCATTGCTTTGGCATGTGCATCTTCTGGGATTGCTGCATTGCTACTAGCCAATGGACGCACGGCACACTCACGATTCAAGATACCGTTGGAGCTGGATGGTACTAGCAGTTGCAATATTAAGGTTAATAGTCAACTCGCAGATGTTTTGAAGATGGCTAGGCTGCTAATATGGGATGAGGCACCCATGACTCACCGGTTTGCTTTCGAGGCACTAGACAGAACTTTGCGAGATATCATGTCCAATAAGCAACTTTTTGGTGGGAAGGTGATATTGTTGGGGGGGGATTTTAGGCAAGTCTTGCCAGTTCTTCCAAAGCAGGACGAGAGGACATTGTCAATGCTACCTTATGCCACTCAAGGATTTGGGGTCGCACTACAGTATTGAAGTTAACGCAGAATATGCGGGTCCTTCGGAATGGTGATAATTGTGCTGAGCAAGAGTTCATGCAATGGGTTCTGGACATTGGCAATGGGATAAATAGATGTACAAAAGAAGATACTGTTGTGATTCCATCGCATATGCTTTTAGAGACAAAGTCCATGGAAGGCCTCATTAGATGGGTGTATCGAGGGCTTGCAACTATTTTGGACTATGCACCATACTTTCGAGAGCGTGCTATTCTTGCACCTCGAAACATCGAGGTTGATGCAATTAATGCTACGGCATTGAAGGCAATGCCCGGTGAGGAAAGGGAGTACCTAAGTGCATACTCAGTGGACAACTTAAGGGGAGATTCCTTTTTGTTTGCAGTCGAGTATTTGAACAGTCTTGATCTTGGTGGTGGATATCCCCCGCATCGGTTGGTTTTGAAAAGGAATGCTCCTATAATTTTGTTGCGTAATTTGAATCCTCGCCAGGGTTTGTGCAATGGGACACGGTTGATATGCAAAGAGTTTCACACAAAAGTGTTAGAAGCTGAAATCATTACTGGTAACAATGCTGGTGATAGAACGTTTATTCCAAGGATAACATTCATTCCGACCAGCGTTAAACTTCCATTCAACATGAGGAGACGGCAATTTCCTATCCGATTGGCATTTGGCATGACAATCAATAAGTCACAGGGCCAAACATTGTCAGTTTTGGGGCTGTACTTGGTGACACCGGTATTCAGTCATGGCCAATTATATGTGGCATTTTCACGTATCCGAGCATCAAACGATGTTAAGGTTTTCATTTCGCAGAGTGCGTCTGATGCCAGGGGCGAGGAGATGGATAATACTTCTACCACAAATGTTGTGTACAAGGAAGTTTTGCAATTGGCAATAGCAAGAGCCTAGGAGTATGACATTGCTCTTTCAAGCCCTCCTCAGACTTTCTTGGGTGGAAAATCTTCATTTCGGTAATCTTTGTATAGCTTTTTTTAAGTTCTTTCAGTATTCCAACTATCATAGGTCTTTGGGAATGTTGGCTATTTATACAAAGATGAAGTGAGACGTAATATTTCATGACTTTGTCCTTGATAATGTTTGGATTTCATTTTTAATTTGAGTTATGGGTTTGCAATACACTACAGGCTATTTTCTCTTCAAAGCCTATTGTTTTTTCCCAGTATATGTAGATTGACACGTGCATTCTTTTTTGTGCAATGGGACACGGTTGATATGCAAAGAGTTTCACACAAAAGTGTTAGAAGCTGAAATCATTACTGGTAACAATGCTGGTGATAGAACGTTTATTCCAAGGATAACATTCATTCCGACCAACGTTAAACTTCCATTCGACATGAGGAGACGGCAATTTCCTATCCGATTGGCATTTGGCATGACAATCAATAAGTCACAGGGCCAAACATTGTCAGTTTTGGGGCTGTACTTGGTGACACCGGTATTCAGTCATGGCCAATTATATGTGGCATTTTCACGTATCCGAGCATCAAACGCTGTTAAGGTTTTCATTTTGCAGAGTGCGTCTGATGCCAGGGGCGAGGAGATGGATAATACTTCTACCACAAATGTTGTGTACAAGGAAGTTTTGCAATTGGCAACAGCAAGAGCCTAGTAGTATGACATTGCTCTTTCAAGCCCTCCTCAGACTTTCTTGGGTGGAAAACCTTCATTTCGGTAATCTTTGTATAGCTTTTTTTAAGTTCTTTCAGTATTCCAACTATCATAGGTCTTTGGGAATGTTGGCTATTTATACAAAGATGAAGTGAGACGTAATATTTCATGACTTTGTCCTTGATAATGTTTGGATTTCATTTTTAATTTGAGTTATGGGTTTGCAATACACTACAGGCTATTTTCTCTTCAAAGCCTATTGTTTTTTCCCAGTATATGTAGATTGACACGTGCATTCTTTTTTTGCAATGTGATAGGATGTCTAGGCAGTTCACATTTGTCACCGAAACAAGAGCACAGGTGCAAGGTACATAGTTGCTTGACAACCACGTTTTATGTTGACACGTTTAATAGTATAGTCACTCACTTTTAGAAAATTGTAGATCCTGTGGGCTGGGGATCTCTGGAGAGCGCACAACTGTTGTTGGATTTGCTTGAGCTGGAGAGCTACCTTGGGTAAGAACTGTGTGCATTGTTTAATGCTTTATTTTTGTTAAAACAAAAGTCTTTTTGGATTATATTTGAGTGGGAAAACATGCTATTGTTTGTCTTTTAGGACTGTTCCTGATTCAGGGTTTCTAATGAATGTCCACGTCCACAATCCTTTGGATGGACGAGTCCATTTGGGATATTACGCTGTCCTGGCTTGCCGGCTTCATAGGGATGATGGACCACAGACCATCACTGTTCGTTGGCTGGGATACTATGAATGTGTGTGGACATGAATTTTCTATCGAGGGCAAAATGGGGACTACACGTACACCTTTGCCAGCATTGTTGACAGCCCTTTGCGTCTGAGTAAGTACTCTAAAGAATGAGTTGGGTTTTACCAACATACATGTATAAAAGTTTTATGGCTCAATAATTATAGTTTCTAAATTGTCTTTCTATGTGATGCTGGTCTAGATACGATTGTTGGTACTCCGTTGTATGTTCGTAGCCGTGGTGGACGCAGCGGACGTGGTGGACGTAGACTGAATGGCCGTCGCAGGCTTTTCCCTGCAGTACATGGCCGCAGACTTTTCCCTTAGGGATGTTTGTGTGTGTATTGTAGATTTTGTATGTTCAGTTATGACTTTATTTTGCGACTGTGTATTTGGATATATCAGTCAGTTCTTTGATGTAGCTATTGCATGTTCAGACATGTGACTGCACTTTTGGATGTGATATTTTTTGAAGTACTCTGTCATAGAGAAATTTTTTATTGGACATGGCAGATGTGGAGTACATGACCGGCACAGGCTTTTCCCTATAGTACATGGCCGCAGACTTTTCCCTTTAGGGATGTTTGTGTGTCTATTGTACATTTTGTATATTCAGTTATGACTTTGTATGCGGATGTGTATTTGGACATATCAATGAGTTCTCTAGTTTCACTTTCAGATGCAATATTTTGAAGTACTATGTCATAGACATTTTTTTTGGTTAGAATATGTTGCTGGTTTCAGACATTTTAGCATCTTGAGACCCGGCGGAGCGGGTCGCTAGCCCATCGTAGATGGGTCAGGTTACTCGAAAAAGTTTCACACGAAAGTGTTAGAAGCTAAAACCATTATTGGTACCAATGCTGGTGATAGAACGTTTATTCAAAGGATAACATTCATTCCGACCAACCTTAAACTTCCATTCGACATGAGGAGATGACAGGAGCGCAGGTGCAAGGTACATAGTTGCTTGACAACCACGTTTTATGTTGACATGTCTAATAGTATAGTCACTCACTTTTAGAAAATTGCAGATCGTATGGGCTGGGGATCTCTGGAGAGCGCGCAACTGTTGTTGGATTTGCTTGAGCTGGAGAGCTACCTTGGGTAAGAATCGTGTACATTGTTTGTTGCTTTATTTTTTTGTTAAAATAAAAGGTTTTTTTTCGATTATATGTGAGTGGGAAAACATGCTATTTTTTGTCTTTTAGGACTGTTCCTGATTCAGGGTTTCTAATGAATGTCCACGTCCACAATCCTTTGGATGGACGAGTCCATTTGGGATATTACGTTGTCCTGGCTTGCCGGCTTCATAGGGATGATGGACCACAGACCATCACTGTTCGTTGGCTGGGATACTATGAATGTGTGTGGACACGAATTTTCTATCGAGGGCAAAATGGGGACTACACGTACACCTTTGCCAGCATTGTTGACAGCCCTTTGCGTCTGAGTAAGTACTCTAAAGAATGAGTTGGGTTTTACCAACATACATGTATAAAAGTTTTATGGCTCAATAATTATAGTTTCTAAATTGTCTTTCTATGTGATGCTGGTCTAGATATGATTGCTGGTACTCCGTTGTATGTTCGTAGCCACGGTGGATGCGGCGGACATGGTGGACGTAGACTGAATGGCCGTCGCAGGCTTTTCCCTGCAGTACATGGCCGCCAGCCTTTTCCCTTAGGGATGTTTGTGTGTGTATTGTAGATTTTGTATGTTCAGTTATGACTTTATTTTGCGGCTGTGTAGTTGGATATATCAGTCAGTTCTTTGATGTAGCTATTGCATGTTCAGACATGTGACTGCACTTTTGGATGTGATATTTTTTGAAGTACTCTGTCATAGAGAAATTTTTTATTGGACATGGCAGATGTGGAGTACATGGCCGGCACAGGCTTTTCCCTATAGTACATGGCCGCAGACTTTTCCCTTTAGGGATGTTTGTGTGTCTATTGTACATTTTGTATGTTCAGTTATGACTTTGTATGCGGATGTGTATTTGGACATATCAATGAGTTCTCTGGTTTCACTTTCGGATGCAATATTTTGAAGTACTATGTCGTAGACATTTTTTTTCGGTTAGAATATGTTGCTGGTTTCAGACATTTTAGCATCTTGAGACCCGGCGGAGCGGGTCGCTAGCCCATCGTAGACGGGTCAGGTTACTCGAAAAAGTTTCACACGAAAGTGTTAGAAGCTAAAATCATTATTGGTACCAATGCTGGTGATAGAACGTTTATTCGAAGGATAACATTCATTCCGACCAACCTTAAACTTCCATTCGACATGAGGAGATGACAGGAGCGCAGGTGCAAGGTACATAGTTGCTTGACAACCACGTTTTATGTTGACATGTTTAATAGTATAGTCACTCACTTTTAGAAAATTGCAGATCGTATGGGCTGGGGATCTCTGGAGAGCGCGCAACTGTTGTTGGATTTGCTTGAGCTGGAGAGCTACCTTGGGTAAGAATCGTGTACATTGTTTGTTGCTTTATTTTTTTGTTTAAAAAAAAGGTTTTTTTTCGATTATATGTGAGTGGAAAAACATGCTATTGTTTGTCTTTTAGGACTGTTCCTGATTCAGGGTTTCTAATGAATCTCCACGTCCACAATCCTTTGGATGGACGAGTCCATTTGGGATAATACGCTGTCCCGGCTTGCCGGCTTCATAGGGATGATGGACCACAGACCATCACTGTTCGTTGGCTGGGATATCATGAATGTGTGGACACGAATTTTCTATCGAGGGCAAAATGGGGACTACACGTATACCTTTGCCAGCATTGTTGACAGCCCTTTGCGTCTGAGTAAGTACTCTAAAGAATGAGTTGGGTTTTACCAACATACATGTATAAAAGTTTTATGGCTCAATAATTATAGTTTCTAAATTGTCTTTCTATGTGATGCTGGTCCAGATACGATTGTTGGTACTCCGTTGTATGTTCATAGCCGCGGTGGATGCGGCGGACGTGGTGGACGTACACTGAATGGCCGTCGCAGGCTTTTCCCTACAGTACATGGCCGCAGACTTTTCCCTTAGGGATGTTTGTGTGTGTATTGTAGATTTTGTATGTTCAGTTATGACTTTATTTGCGGCTGTGTAGTTGGATATATGAATCAGTTCTTCAGGCTTTTCCCTATAGTACATGGCCGCAGACTTTTCCCTTTAGGGATGTTTGTGTGTCTATTGTAGATTTTGTATGTTCAGTTATGACTTTGTATGCGGATGTGTATTTGGACATATCAATGAGTTCTCTGGTTTCACTTTCGGATGTAATATTTTGAAGTACTATGTCATAGATATTTTTTTAGGTTAGAATATGTTGCTGGTTTCAGACATTTTAGCATCTTGAGACCCGACGGAGCGGGTCGCTAGCCCATCGTAGATGGGTCAGGTTACTCGAAAGAGTTTCACACGAAAGTGTTAGAAGCTAAAATCATTATTGGTACCAATGCTACTGATAGAACATTTATTTGAAGGATAACATTCATTCCGACCAATCTTAACTTCCATTCGACATGAGGAGATGGCAATTTCCTATCTGATTAGCATTAAACATAACAATCAATAAGTCACAGGGCCAAACATTGTCTGTTTTGGGGGCTATACTTGGCGACACCGGTATTTAATCATGGCCATCAATGCGTGGCATTTTCACATATCTGAGCATCAAACGCTGGGATCTCTAGAGAGCGCGCAACTGTTGTTGGATTTGCTTGAGCTGGAGAGCTACCTTGGGTAAGAACCGTGTACATTGTTTGTTGCTCTATTTTTGTTAAAACAAAAGTTTTTATTTGAGTGGGAAAACATGCTATTGTTTGTCTTTTAGGACTGTTCCTGATTCAAGGTTTCTAATGAATCTCCATTCCCACAATCCTTTAGATGGACGAGTCCATATGGGATATTACGCTGTCCTAGATTGCCGGCTCAATAATTATAGTTCCCAATTTATCTTTCTGTGTGATGCTGGCCCATATACGTATGTTGGTACCCCATTGTATTTTCATAACTGCGGTGGATGTGGCGATCGTCGCAGGCCTTTCTGTGTAACACATGGTCGCAGACTTTTCCCTCAGGGATGTTTGTGTGTCTATTGTAGATTTTGTATGTTCAGTTATGACTTTATTTGCGGCTGTGTATTTGGATATATCAATCAGTTGTTTGATGTAGCTATTGCATGTTCATACATGTGATTGCACTTTTGGATGTGATATTTTTGAAGTACTCTGTCATAGAGAAATTTTTTTTTGGACATGGCGGATGTGGAGTACATGGTCAGCGCAGGCTTTTTCCCTATAGTACATGGCCGCAGACTTTTTCCCTTTTAGGGATGTTTGTGTGTCTATTTTAGATTTTGTATGTTCAGTTATGACTTTGTTTGCGGATGTGTATTTGGAAAGAGTTTCACAGGAAAGTGTTAGAAGCTGAAATCATTACGGGTACCAATGCTGGTGATAGAACGTTTATTTGAAGGATAACATTCATTTCGACCAACCTTAAACTCCGTTGTAGAGCCACCTTCTGGAGGACACTTACAGGGATTCTCCCAGACATGGATTCCTGGATTGTTGGAGGTGACTTCAACAATTTGGAGACCTTGGAGGACCAGCAGGGCAGAGGACCGGAGTTTACAGGTATGTCTCAGGCAGAGCAGTCCGCTTGGGACTCTTTTATCTTTGCGACAGGAGGAAGGGACTGTTGGCGAGACCCGTCCTTCCGGCGCTGGCACGGGAGCTTGGACTTCTCGTGGGGTTTCCGCAAGGAAGGAGGCAGACTCCTAGAGAGGCTGGATAGATTTTATGTTAGTGATTGGGCCATCAGTAGAGGCGGTCAGGCCGGTATAGTCCCAGGGACGACACTCTCCGACCATGCACATGTGCTCTTATCATTAGATTCGGCAGCTCAGGCCCTTCCCCCCCGCTCATGCCGGATTCCCGACTCCATTTTCTCGAGGGAGGACGTGCGCAGCAGTATTTGTAGTCTTTGGGATAGAGACTGGGGCGAGTGCGTGGATCTGGTTGATTCGGTGGCGCAGGCTTTGCAGGAGTCCAGCCAGATCTGCCAGCTCGCAGCTCTACAGGTTCGACAGGAGTGGTGGGGTAGAGAGAGAGCTCTTCGGAGGGACCTCGCCTCCATTCAGCGGCTCCAGCAGGCATCCCCGGGCTCGGAGGAGCTTCGGATCCAGGCCCTTCGAGCCAGAGCCCTTCTTGAGGAGACACTCTAGTGTCGCTCAGAGTTTTCCTATCACGCCTCTCTCTCCTTCTGGGCTCGGAAGGGTGACCGGATGTGCAGGGAGTTCTTCAGGACACATGGCCAGAGAGCTCCAGGTGATCAGCTTCGGAGTCCCAGGACAGCGGAGGGACACATCGTTACGGATCCGGGAGAGGTCTTGGGATTGGCCACCGACTTCTACAGGACCCTTTTCCAGTAGGAGCCGCTTGCTCCTCGTACTTGTCGTGCCCGTGAGGAGGTGTGGAGACACACTCCTTCCTTGGTCCAGCCTAGCATGCAGGCGACGTTGTTGGCACCGTTTACCACGGATGAGATGCAGGAGGCCTTGATGGCCATCGATGGACAGAAGTGCCCAGGTGAGGATGGGCTATCCCGGGCATTCTTCACCTCCTTCTGGGACCAGATCCATCAGCCCCTCCTAGCAGCTCTTCAGAGGATTTTCAGCAGCGGTTATATGCCAGAGAGCCTCTCCTCGGGACTGATTTGCCTCATCCCGAAGGGAGGAGATAGACAGGAGATCCGCCAGTGGCGCCCGATCACTCTTCTTACCACTGCCTACAAAATCCTCGCCAAGATGATCAGCGCCAGAGTTCGGCCTCTACTTCCAGACCTCATTCATGACACTCAGACAGGCTTTGTCCAGGATCGCAGTATCCTGGATAATGTCTTCAACTTTTCAGAGGCGGCGGAGTGGGCTCAGCACAGCGGATCACACCTTGCCATCCTACTTCTCGACTTTGAAAAGGCCTACGATCGGGTGGACTGGTCCTTTATGGAGGTGACTCTGGAGCGGCTAGTTTTCCCAGCAGGTTGGATTCAGGGTATTTCAGCTTTGTACAGGACAGCTTCTAGCAGAGTCATCATTGGAGGCAGGATGGGTGAGCGTTTTAGCTTGGAGAGATCAGTGCGTCAGGGCTGCCCCCTTGCTCCTTACCTGTTCCTCTTCTTCGTCGAGGCTATGACTTACTACCTCCGTGCGAGGTCTACAGGGATCAGGGGTGTTCGCCTTCCCCTCCGGGAAGACACGGAGCTCTTGGACTCGGAGTATGCGGATGACACAGCCCTGTATGTCCAGGACGATGAGTTGATGCTGGAGAGGGTGAGGATGGCCCTGGAGGTCTTCTGTTCGGCTGCTGATGCGAAAATCAACTGGAACAAATCAGTTGGTTTTCTCACAGACCCCGGGGCACGTTCTCAGTGGGGGAGGTTTTTGGGTTTCAGGTGGATCCCGCGGGGACAGACAGCTAGATACCTGGGTTTTCAGGTCGGCCTGGACATCACGCCAGCTCAGTAGTTTCTCCCGGTGCTAGATTCCATCCTGGCTTTCTGGAGCACTGCTAAGCTTTCCCTTGCAGGTCGTGCCTTATTAGTCAACCAAGTCCTCCTTGCCACGGCTTGGTATGTGGCTTCTTGTTGGTGTTTCTCGAGATCCAGTGTGGCACAGCTTAGGAGGCTGGTTCGGAACTTCCTTTGGTCCGGGGAGGATGGCCTCAGGGATACCAGAGCCAGGGTTGCTTGGCAGACAGTTATTCTTCTGCAGGCTGAGGGAGGCCTGGGAGTCATCGATCCAGAGCTGCAGAGTCAAGCCTTGTTAGGCAAGTTAGTCATCCGCTGTTTGACCCCGGGGGGGCAGACGTGGAAGATGCTACTTCAGCAGGGGGTCAGCTCTTGTGTCCCGCGCCGAGGTGGAGAGTGGCTCCCGTCCCTTAGGTGGATCTTCACTTCCGCCCTGCTCACTCAGCCCCGTTCCCCACTCGTTCGTAGCCTCCTCATGGTTTGGAGGCGGCTCCGCCTCAGTCTCCTTCAGTCCCCTCCCCGCTGTCAGGAGGAGATCGATCGCCAGCCGCTTATCTGGAATGATCAGGTCAGAGATGCCGAGGGCCTTCAGTTGGGGGAGAGATTACATATCAGGTGGGATGGTTGGATGAGGGGGCCAGCCCGGTCCCTTCGAGTTTGGAGGGACACGTACAGACATTTGGAGACGGTTGATCTCGCAGACGCAGCTGGAGGTGCACGTGGAGCCCAGGCGAGACACACGGAGATCGACGGCGCGCTCCCAGCTGATTGGTTGGTTCCACCTGAGCCTCAGATCCTCATGCCTGGTGATGACCATTGGCTGGGACAGTTCACCCCCCGTGGCATCCCACTGGTGGTCGCTGGACGTATGGACGACTCCTCTATTTCCTTCTTCGCGGTTATGGGGGATGGACGACTCAGGAGAGAGGATGCACTCATCGACCCCCTACTCCCATGGCAGAGGGTTCGGATCGTAGGCCTTTTGGGGAAGGTCTGGCGTACCAATCCTAGCATTGAGCAGGATCAGATGCAGCTTTGGCGACTCTGGCTCTGGGAGGGGTGGGCCTTGTCAGAGCTTGATTGGGACCCAGGAGAGTGGAGCTGGCCAGAGGTTGTGACAGGACAGGGGCCGACCTCCTTCTTTGCCTACAGCACGACTTTGGGCAGGCGAGTTCTTGGGAGGATGCAGAGCCGCCCCCCCACCCAGCGGCCCAGCTGGTATGCACAGGGTATTTCCAGATTCTTTTTGCAGGCCTTCTGGAAGGCCTTGTGGGAGAGCTGGCGGCCGCGGAAGATCTCCTACTTCCTGTGGCTTCTCGCCCACAAAGGTCTTCCGGTGGGGAGCTGGTTGAGATAGATAGGCCAGGACGGACGCTGTCAGATCTGCCATGAGGTTGAGGAGTCACCAAAACACTGCATGTGGAGCTGCACTCGCGCCCAGGAAGTGTGGAGGTGGACTTTCGGGATTCTCACTCGCGCAGCACCAGAGCTAGGCTTGATCACGTGGGGCGCGTTCTGTTGGTGCAGCACCGCACCTGGTCTACATCACTTATTCGAGGCATGCCAGCAGGACCCCACTTTCCTTATCACACAGGGTACATGGGGGCCGCTCGAGGGTATCCCGCAGCACCTAGCAGAGGCGGATACAGGAGTTCAGGAGAGGCAGCCAGTCTGGGAGATTATTAGCAGCATAGCAGGGTGGCACATTTGGACCTCGCGTTGCGCGCAGATCCTCGGTGGCACCTCCTTATCGAGTGCCCAGATCATGACTGATAATCATGACTGATATTTGGTGCGAGATTATTCATACCCTCAGAGGCCAGTGGGACCAGATTCAAGGAGATTCCCGGTCCGGTCAAGAGAAGCGGAGACGCTTCCTCCGGGCTTGGAACACTCAGGGCCTCTTCTTCAAGCAGACTTTGCAGGGCCTTCGGTGGCGCTACTCACCACCCCGATGGCTGTTCATTCACACTTGCCTTATCTCGCCGTGAGAGAGTGATTTATTTTGTTACCTTTTAGGGCTGTGTCCGATTTGTGAACGCAGCCCGTCAGCTACAAGCTGACCTTCTGTATCTTGTTCTCGAAGCAATATAATTAGCACTGTTTTTTCGGCAACAAAAAAAAAAAAAAAAAAACTCCCATTCGACATGAGGAGACGGCAATTTCCTATCCAATTTGGCATTTGGCATGACAATCAATAAGCCACAGGGCCAAACATTGTTTGTTTTGGGGCTGTACTTGGCGACACCGGTATTCAATCATGGCCAACTATACGTGGCATTTTCACATATCCGAGCATCAAACGCTGTTACTTAAGGTTTTCATTTTGCAGAGTGCGTCTAATGCTAGGGGCGAGGAGATGGATAATACTTCTACCACAAATGTTGTGTACAAGGAAGTTTTGCAATTGGCAACAGCAAGAGCCTAGGAGTATGACATTGCTCTTTCAAACCCTCTTGAGGCTTTCTTGGGTGGCAAATCTTCATTTCGGTAATCTTTGTATAGCTTTTTTTAAACTTCTTTCAATATTCCAACTGTCATAGGTCTTCGAGAATGTTGGCTATCTACAGAAATATGAACTGAGACGTAATATTTCATGACTTTGTCCTTGATAATGTTTGGATTTCATTTTTCATTTGAGTCATGGGTTTGCAATATACTACAACCTATTTTCTCTTCAAGCCTATTGTTTTTTTCCAATATATGTAGATCGACACGTGCATTCTTTTTTTGCAATGCGATAGGATGTCTAGGCAGTTCACGTTTGTCATCGAAAACAGGAGCGCAGGTGCAAGGTACATAGTTGCTTGACAACCACGTTTTATGTTCACATGTTTAATAGTATAGTCACTCACTTTTAGAAAAATGCAGATCTTGCGGGCTGGGGATCTCTGGAGAGTGCACAACTGTTGTTGGATTTGCTTGAGCTGGAGAGCTACCTTGGGTAAGAATCGTGTACATTGTTTGTTGCTTTATTTTTTTGTTAAAACAAAAGGTTTTTTTTTCGATTATATGTGAGTGGGAAAACATGCTATTGTTTGTCTTTTAGGACTGTTCTTGATTTAAGGTTTCTAATGAATCTCCACATCCACAACTCTTTGGATGGACGAGTCCGTTTGGGATATTACGCTGTCCTGGCTTGCTGGGTTCATAGGGATGATGGACCACATACCATCACTGTTCGCTGGCTGGGATACGGAAGAATGTGTGGGGACACGAATTTTCTATCGAGGGCAAAATGGGGACTACACGTACACCTATGTGAGCATTGTTGACAGCCCTTTGCGTCTGAGTAAGTACTCTAAAGAATGAGTTGGATTCTACCAACATACATGTATAAAAGTTTTATGGCTCAATAATTATAGTTCCTCAATTATCTTTCTATGTGATGCTGGGCTAGATACGATTGCTGGTACTCCGTTGTATGTTCGTAGCCGTGGTGGACGCGGCGGATGTGGTGGACGTGGAGTGAATGGCCGTCGCAAGCTTTTCCGTGCAGTACATGGCCGTAGACTTTTCCCTTAGGGATGTTTGTGTGTCTATTGTAGATTTTGTATGTTCAGTTATGACTTTATTTGTGGCTGTGTATTTGGATATATCAATCAGTTCTTTGATGTAGCTATTGCATGTTCAGACATGTGACTGCACTTTTGGATGTGATATTGTCGATTTTGTATGTTCAATTATGACATTGTATGCGGATGTGTATTTGGACATATCAATGAGTTCTCTGATTTCACTTTCGGATGTAATATTTTGAAGTACTATATCGTAGACATTTTTTTTTGTTAGAATATGTTGCTGGTTTCAGACATTTTAGCATCTTGAGACCCGGCGGAGCGGGTCACTAGCCCGTCGTAGACGGATCAGGTTACTCGTGTTTAATCAACCTGTGCCTCTTACCTCCAATACTTAAATTATGATGATTTTCCATTATTCTTGAACGAGTAGGGCGAATAAGGTACACAACTTTACGCATCAGTACAGACCATACTTCTGTGGGACATTCCGTTTGCAAAAGACGGTACAGATGACTAGCTGCAGGCAGCTAAGCTACGCACGAAATACAAAATCCATCCTTTCTCGAAGCGCCAAAACCTCTTCTCCAGGGAAGCTCTCATGGCTTCACACAAATTACGACGTACAATTGCAACAAACGTCACAGACAAACTAAAGTCCAGAAGCACCTAAGTCACGCATGAGAGATACTATCGTCTGATTCGTCTCAAACAAAGCACTAATTACACTCTTCTCATCAGGGAGACCTTTCATATTCCCGTCCCTGATCATGAGGATAGAACAACGTCTCGTACACGACGCCTGCAAGGCCTCCTCCTATTGTAGGTCCTGCCCAGTATATCCAGTGGTGCTCCCAATTCCAGCTGACCAATGCCGGGCAAAAAGAAAGCGCGGGGTTCATCGAACCTCCGTCGAATGGGCCAGCCATGAGATAGTTTGCTCCAACAATCAGACCCGCTGCGAGAGGAGCAATGCTGTAGACGTTCTCTTTAGACCGGGGATCCACTACTGTAGCGTAGACAGTGAAGACCAGACCGAAGGTGATGACGATTTCGAGGACAAAGGCATCCCAGCGAGTCTCTCCGGATCCAAGTGTCTGAGGACTGGTAGGCTGAAACACCAGAGGGGAAGACGGTTCTTAGAATGTTTGTCTCAAGCAAACTAAATGATGCTACGACGTCAAAAAGATAAAATAGTCGAAGAGCTAATACCAGCCCTCCAGTCGCTACAAGTAGTAGCAGGCAAGCTACGCTAGCCCCAACGAGCTGCGCAATCCAGTATAGAAGGCTCCGGAACACAGTGATGTGCCCTCCTAACATAAGGCCCAGAGTTACAGCGGGATTCACATGCCCACCCGACACGTTGAACGCAATGGCTACAGCAACGAAGAATGCAGCTGCGTGGGCAAGCGCCACCATTGTCAAGCCGGCGGGAGTTAACATAGTAACGCCGGATGCCTTTCCTGTTGAACATAAACACAGCCACAATCAGAAGACCACCATCGTGTGCGCATCAACTTTCGTGATGATACTCGAAATTGCCACCCTTAGCAGCTTCAACGCGCAAATATATTTAAATATTGACTGTTCGCTCGACGAAAGAAAACTTGTAGATTACCATAAGCAACTACGGATCCTTCGGCAGCAAAGACGAAAATGGCTGTCGCCAGGAACTCTGCGAGGGCAGCCTTGACAACGTGCGGATGGGAAAACTCTTCTCGCCTGCCTACAGCAACGCGCTGAAAGGGTCGCGAATAGTAGCTGGAGGACATACTGGCGGCGGCTTAACTGCGAAACAGAGACGGAGGCCGATCAAATCACTTGCCCAACTCAAAACAGACACAGATCATGAGATCAATCACAACGAAGGGTGACGACTCAAACAAACAATACTGAAAATCACAGACGCTCCTATTTGGGCAACGGAAACTCAAACGCACCAGAACTCTCGGACAAGATTGGAGCTAAAAAGAAACATACAAGCTAGATATGATAAACTTATCTCACGGCTGTTTCTTCGAGTACTCAGAGATGATGCAATGCACGGGGTTGATGATTTCTTGGGTGAGATTTAAATGGCTGCAGCGTGCAAGGTGGGCAAGCGAGAAACGCTGGAAACCTGACACGCTCACGTGTGACAGCGAGAATCCATGCAGCTATGCTGCTAACGCCATCCTCGCGGTAACTTCCAACTTCCCCTCGCGGTAGCAATGCATGGATCCAACGTCCAACTCGCCCCTTGCATACTTCAACTTCAAATCTTCAAATTTCAAACTGGATGCCCTGGCCCCTCGGCCTGCAATACACCACCTGACGGTGGTTGAAACGCTAACTACAATCACTCTTTCAGGAATCTGGATATGCCACCTTGAAAATACCTCGACTTGAACTCCGCTGCGCCACCTGGCCAGGTTTTTTTCCTGTTCCCCATGCTCCAGCGAATCTTCTAGCTACATGCAGGAACAGTCGTGACTTGTTGAGGATATGCTGAGTGTATGCTCCACGTCCACTGCCAATCAAAGCAAAACCATTTTCGGAGTGCTGCAACACAGCGCATAGTTCCAGGCTGCCTTTAAATGATCAATCCTGGACGAACAAATGAGATGTTTACAGGGATGCTGATTGCTGATAATGTTTAGCTGGAAACGTCCCAAAATTAGCTTGACGACGTAAGACTGGCCGCTGGAGTCTCAATATAATAAACAACTAGGAAGAGTGAAATTTCATGCATACGCAAACAAGATGAGTTATATTCAAATATGGGTTTACGTTTATGGAAGAGTTGTGTAGATTCATGTGTACTGTGAAATAGCAGTATACATTAATGAATGGTCAGACCAATACTTGTAGTTTGTTCTTGAAAGCCAGTTTTGGATGAATACGAGCCAAAGTGGAACTATGAATTGTAGTGGGGTATTGAATGAGTTGTTCCATATCGTGATGATGTGGCACCACATAAGCAGCTTGGACACTGGCTTTACGGTTAGGTGCCATTGTAATCAGTTGAGGCCATGCTATTTGAAGTGGGTCCGTCTATTGTGAAAGCACCTTCTTGTTCTGAGCCTACTGCATCTCTCGCGTCGTCTGTCTTTCTCTTGGTCTTCTCTCTATCTTCTCGTTCGTAAGTTAGATTCTTACGTATTTGGTGAAGACGTCGGGTAATGATGGAGTATCAGCATGATGATCCCCAAGTCTCTTCCCTAGTCACTGAAAAGTTTGACAAGAACAACTTCCCAGCATGGAAGTTTAGAATGATGAATTTCCTTAAGGGAAAAGGCTAGTGGGAGTTCATTACTAGAGCTAAACAAGAACCAGTTATTCCTAATGTTCCCAATCAACAAGAGTTGCAAGCATTTAAAGGCTGGCATGAGAGGGCCAAAAAAGTTATGTACTGGCTATCTATCAGTATTTCAGATTCTATGATTATGCATATTCAGGATGCAAGCATGCCGAAGGAGGCGTGGGATACTTTGACAAAAATATATAGCACAAATACGCAAGCCAGGAAAATGCAGCTCAAGCAGGAGTTGCATAATGTGCAGAGAGAAAATATGAGCATCAAGACTACCACATGAAGGTGAAGAAGATTGTAGATGCACTTGCTTCTATTGGGTCGCCAGTGGAAGATGATGATTTACTTTCTGTGACCTTGAATGGTCTAGCAAAGGATTATGCACAGTTCTGGACATCCATTGCCGTCCGTGAGAATTTTCTTGATTTTAGGGAGAGTATTGCTCTTTTAATTTCTGAAGAGCAGAGAAATGATGGTGCATCTTCTTCAGGAGGAACTTCAAAAGAAACTGTCTTCTACTCAAATGCTGGAAGAGGTAGAGGCAGAGGTAGAGTAGGCCGATCTAAAGGTCGTGGCAAAAATCAGAATATGCAGAAAATTCAAGAAAACCAGTCCTATGGAGGAGGACATTATAACTTTAGAGGAAGGGGGAGCCAAAGAGGTCGTGGTGGATGGTAGAGAGGCTAAAATGCAAACAGCAATGTTGAATGCTACTACTGTGGTAAAATGGGTCATATGGCTAAAGACTGCTACAAAAACCAGAATGACATCATGAATGGAAAATTGCAGCAAGGCAATTATGCATCCTCTAGCAGACAGGGTGATGACATAAATGAGCATTTGTTTATGGTGCAGCACATGACTAATTCTGTGACAAATGCAGAAGAAAGTAATGATGTGTGGTATGTTGACTCAAGTGTGTCAAACCACATGACAAGTCATATAGAATGGATGCAGGATGCAAGGAAAATGGAAAGACCAGGATTTGTGGAGACTGGTGATGATACTGCATATCCTATTGTGGAGATTGGTAAAATTCCTTTGTCTATGCAGGATGGGAAAAAGAAATACATGTCTGATGTATTTCATGTCCCGAATATCACCAAGAACCTAGTTTCTATTAGCCAAATGGTTGAGCAAGGCTTGCAGGTCAAATTTAATCCTCATGGATGCTTTGTTGAGGATATGAAAAATAAAGGTCGCGTGATAGCAAAAGGAAGAAGAAGCGTAGGATGTTTACATTGGATGCGGACATGCTTGAATTGAGTGCATCAATGTTTGCACATGGGACCGGTGTAGTTGTAGATATTGATATCTGGCATAAACGCATTGGTCATGTTAATGTACAGCGACTTAAATTAATGCAGGCCCTTGTTGCAGGATTGCCTAAGTTCAAGGTTGCAGAAATGCATAAGGTATGTGAAGCCTGTGAATTTGGAAAACAAGCACGGAAACCATTTCCTAGACATGTTCAAGAGATTAAGAGGCCATTGGAATGAATCTACTTTGATGTGTGGACTACTCAAGCTGCATCTATTGGAGGCTGTCATTATTTTGTCACTTTTATTGATGACTACAGCAGAAAAGTTTGGGTGTATTTTATGAAAAAGAAAAGTGAAGTATTTGGGCATTTCAAAGCTTTTAAAGCTATGTCCACATTGAAGTATGGAGTATTTTATGAGACTGGGGTTCAGATATAGCTGCATGGATACATTGATGGTGATTGGGCTGGTAGTATTTCTGATGGACGATCTACTAGTGGATATGTATTCTCTTTTGGGAGTGCTGCAATCACTTGGAGCAGCAAGAAATAGCCTACAGTTGCCTTGTCGAGCACAAAGGCTGAGTACAAGGGTGCAGCAATGTTGCGTGTGAAGCAACTTGGTTGCATAAGCTACTTTATGATATGCATTAGTCTATAGATGGGCCAGTTTTCATTTATTGTTACAACATGAGCAGTATACACTTGGCAAATAACCTAGTCTATCATGCTAGAATAAAGCACATTGAGGTGAATTATCACTATGTGTGAGAGAAGGTTCTAGTAGGTTTTATTGATTTAGTTTATGTCAGCACAGAGGATCAAGTAGCTGACATATTCACGAAGGCATTGGGCACAGAGAAGCTACACAAGTTTAGAGACCTGCTTGGTGTGCAGGAATTGGGATTGAGCTCGAGGGGGAGTGTTGAGATATCGAGCTCCACTCGTGATATGCCAGGGTGACCATTATACATTTATGTCACCGACTTATTAGCTGCAGATGCGGTTGGTACACCGCCCATGAATAATAGCTGGATGACAGCTATCTTTATGTACTCTAGTTAGTGGCTCAGTTAGTATGCCACCTAGGTTAGCTGAGTTTGGTTTGAGACCCACATATAGGGTTCACCTATTCCTTTTGTACTAAGAGAGAGTTCTTTGGACTTACACAACTAAGAAGAGGAAAGCTATTTTCAACCTCCACTTTTGTGCGTATTCCCCCATTGTGTATGTGAGAGAGCTGCAAGTGAGACTCCTTACCTCTCTCCTACTCTTTTCACATGAATCCTCAGCGCCTGGATTATTGGTGAAGCTGGTGTAGTTGCAACTGCTGAACTTGAGCTGCTTCATGTTGCCATCACTTCATATGCTGTTGAAGCCCTTGCCTCTCTTCTACTCTTTGATCCTTAGAGCCCGCCTGGGCTCTGATACCATGTTAAATTACACAGCGTAGCGGAACAAAAACTAAACAAAGAATAGAGAGTACACAACAAACTGGAGATGAACAAAATTTTCCTTCAATACTGATGTAGTACAAATGATGGCTCCGTCCACCTGTGTGCTCCCACAGTGGAGCTTAGATGGCGATCTAGACAGATACTAGGTGAAGAGCTACTAGCTGGAACATCTGATTTGGTATAATGGACTGGGGAGGTCACCTCTTTATAGCTATGATGGTGGTAGTCGGATCAACGTAGTCAATGAAACCGACTAGTCAACCTAGTCGGTAAAGCCGACCAATCAACCTAGTCGATGGAACCGGCTAGTCATCCATGGAATATTCAAAGAATATTTCCTATACAATCACCTTTTTACCATCAACGGTCTCATTGATAGACCTCATCTGACATGCAAGTCAGAATCCATCCAGTGTCCCGAGCTCACACATGGCTTCTTCTCATAGGCCATACAACTTAAGCACCTTGGACCACTGGTGGTTACCTGGAGGGTGGGGCATTGAGCATATCTAACAAAGTATTTCACAAAATCCATACTACTATGACAAGACCTGTTACAATAGCACAACGGACGATGATCCAGCAAAGAAGTACAAATCCTCTGGCAACATGTCATCAGATGTTAAAAGATTAGATTATCACATTCAAAAAGCCCATGGGCATGTGAGCCACATCTAGTAAAGAAAACCGACAATTCATACCGATTTTGTGTAGATATTAGGCTGCTGAATAAAGTCACTATTCAGGACAAATATCCTCTTTCAAGGTTAGATGATATACTAGATTCATTAGTACATTCTAAGTGTTTTACAACTCTAGATTTGAAATCTGGTTATTGGCCAATACCTCTACGTCCAGAAGATCATGAGAAAACCAAATTTTTGATTCCATTTGGTCTATATCACTTCAATGTTATGCCATTTGGGTTGAATAATACTCCTAGCACTTTTCAATGCTTAATAAACTCGTTCTTAATGATTTAATCATACAAGGAAAAGTCCTAGTCTATTTAGATGATGTGCTAATACACTCACATTCCTGGGAAGAACATCAGCAAGTACTGGAGTAGATTTTACATCTTTTTCAACAACACAATCTTAAGCTGAACATTGAAAAGTGCAAATGGGCACAATCATCAATCAAGTACCTCGGCTATATTATTTCCAAAGAAGGCATTCGACCAGATCCTAAAAAGGTTGAAGCACTCCAAACTTATCAAGTACCTAACAATTCTAAACAAATACAAAGGTTTCTGGGTCTTGTACGTTTCAATTCCAAATTCTCATTTCCCAACTCTCGACAGTGGCAACTCCATTACGCAAGTTATTGCTCAAACATCATAAATTTGTGTGGTCTGTTGGACTGTCAACACGCTTTTGAGGAGATATGCAACATTTTGAAAGAAGATGCACTCTTCCACCATCCCGACATGACTAAACCATTCCTCATCAGAATTGACGTTTTTGATCAAGGGCTCGGAGTAGTACTTCTCCAATAAGACGAAAGTAATCATTGGAGACCAATAGTGTATATCAGTCATTCACTATCAACTCCCAAATCAAGATCTGTCTCCACTGAACTTGAATGCTTGGCAGTAGTTTGGGTAATTTCTAAATTACCCGCATATGTGCATGGAACCTCATTTGAGGTACAAACCGACCATGCTGCTCTAACAAGCCTCATGAAGAAGCACCACCTTCAAGGTAGATTGGCTCGATGGGCACTTTTGTTACAGAATTATAATTTCACCATTTCTTATCAACCGGGCAAACTAATTACCAAATACATAATGATCTAACTTACGGACAAGAAGATAGAGAGAAGACCAAGACAAAGACAAACGACGCGAGAGAGATGCAATAGGCTCAGAACATGAAGGTGCTTTCACAGGAGACGAACCCGCTTCAAATAGCATGGCCTCAACTGATTACAATGGTACCTAACCGTAAAGCCAGGTGTACAACCTACTTACATGGTGCCACATCGTCAATATTGTATCGTTTCATGGACATGAGGAGTTTGCCCATGTTAGCTATTTTGATTCTATAGTCAATGTTGAAGTCTCTCAAGATATAAGTGGGAATATTTGCATTTAAGTTGTTGAGCTTGTGGTCTAGTGAGTGGATAAGGGTCTTTGTTTGTGATTTTGGCAACTTATATACATTTAGTATAGCTATAGTTTGCAAGGACAAATATTGTAACATTGTTAGCAAGCACTCAATGCCATCATTGAAGTAATTCGATCCGATCGAGGAGGACAAGCAGATCACATCACTGTTCATTAGATTTCCTGGTCTTCCTCAGGTCTACCATCGACTGCTTGCCACTATCGAAGCCATATTCGAAGTAGTCACTGAGATCCCCTCCCTTCTTGGCATGCCTTCTTCCTCGGCAAAGGCAGTCAGTGCAGACGGGGTGCCTCGTGTTAGGGTCTCTGGCCCTAACATCTCAGATGACCACATTATGCTTCAGCATCCAGACAGCTCTCTCTTTCGACAGAGAGTCGAGATTTCAGGTAGACAGGACCAGTGCAGGATTTGCAGGACCCTTGGGCACTTTGCTAGAGACTGCCCAAGGAAGAGAAAAAGACCCAAGAGGTCTTCTGGTGCGGCTCCTTCATGGAGCCTTCATGTACTACCACGACTGCACCTCCCTAGCACCATGTACCATGCACCTCCCTAGCACCATGTACCACGCACTCCAGGACCACCAAGAGCAACAGGGCGCCCTGCTTTGCTGTTCAAAGGAAGAGAAAGAGGAGAGAGACCAACACAAGAGTTGCTCCCAAGAGCAAGCTATATATAGCTCTAACAAGCATAGGGTCCCCTCATGCAATGCTCACATTAGATGGGACAAGTAGAAGGTTGAGTATGGGTGTGGGTGCTCCAAGTGACAAAATCAGTCACTACGTTCATGACAGTTTCAAAAAAACAAAAATCAAAAGTGATTTCAACATCATTATGAGCTCAGGAATATTGTGCTTAATGTATGGTAGGATGCCAGGATTGCACCTTCCTACAAGTAGCCTCTCAAGTGCCACAAGTTGACAATCATAAGAGTCTCTGATTGCATAAGCTTGTGAAGACATCGACTATTCTGAGGAGAGTTGCATTCTTTGATGTGGTTACATATGAATCTTTAAAATCATTACTGTGCGAGCAAGTGAGGTCAAAATGACCAATGTAGAAACGAAGAAGTCATCCTACATTTGTGTTCTCTAGTGGGTCTTTTACTTTTAATGTTCACCCCCGCAATTATGCTTTATGCATGTGTACTCATGTTGAAGAGAGAACTTGATGAACCAATATTTTCAATGTTTTCTATGGACATTACAAAGTGTTGATCATTGTTAGTGAGTTCCTAGCGTGCAATGTCTTGGTACAAAGTATGATCTAGTACATTATACATGCGTGGGTGGCCATAAAAGAGAGTAGGAAATGCAAGCTCTTCATAGTATTTATCCTTGAGGATGCTCAAAAGTGATAGCCCTCCGAAGGACCAATAACTATAGTTTTGTCTCCAAAGTCAATGACCTATTAGATTCATGGACTAGTGTGTCATTTTCAAGGTCTCATTTGTGTCGTTTAGAGTAGTTGCTACTGGCAAGTCTTGTTCTAATTGTTTGTTTTGCAAGATTTCCATGCAATGAGCCCATGTTGAGTTCAATTGGACCTTGTTTTCTGTGGTAATGGCACCATCTGTAAGGAATCATGGGAGGACACGCTGAGCTCTGTTGACATCCACGAATACATTCACAATGCTTCCTCTAAGGATACATTTCCCTTCAAAGCATAATTCCTATATTTGAGTGAAAAGAATTCGTATTGATTGGAGCCGTGCTTCAATATCATTCAAGGCACTTGTGACCATAGTTTTTTTTTAGAGAACCATGTTCTTATGGCAACAAAAGGGCCAAACATTGCATTTAATATGTTTGAAACAAAGTATACACCAGCGTCTTTGCTTTAAAGGGGTTTTGTCTTCAATGATACCATTTTTTAGCAAGAAAGTACTCCTTGATGATGTTATTGTCTTTAGTTGTGAAAGAAATGTCAAAGTGTTGCAACAAATACAAGCATGATGTGGAGAGTCTTGTATTGTTCTTTCATAGTTACTCCGAGCAATATTATTATCTCTTTTTTTCTTTGTTGATTTGTTTTACATCTCTTTATCCCATATTAGGTTGCTTGAGAATACAATATGCACTCCTATAGTAAGTTCTATGTTATCAATTGTAGGCAACATACTTAATGTATTTACCTTTGTAGCATCTGCATCTTTTATCCTATATGTCTTCCGCATAGCTAATTGGATAGGACAAAGTGCACTTCCATATGTTTCAATGAATATTGTTGCAACTTCTCTAGCAATTAAATTGGGGGCACTTTGAAGGACTACTGCAAGCTGGTTTTCATGTTGTTTTTCCCAAGTTACATATGCATATTTTTGTAAACTTTCATACAAAGGAGAGATTTGTATTGGAATACTTGTTTCATCAAGAAGAACTGTGTGAAAGCCAATAGTACCAAGAAAGCAAACATGGAAAGATTTGTACACATGCATAGTAGTTTGGCACAACATTGTGAATGAGCAACATAAATGTTCTGAAATTCTAGTCAAACAATTACATAACTATGTTCTTGAGGTGGAGATATTAGCTGCCATTACCCCAATTTCCTTTGTGCCAGCATCTTTATTATTCTAATACATGTCAACATTGTGAAGGGCATTCCATGGGCTATCAATGGAGCTTCTAATGATATAATGTTGTTCACATGGGTCCCTCTTAATTGCATAGTAACCTCATCACTCCCTCATCACCTCCACGAAGCGCTATCTTCCCTATCAAGCCTCTGTCAAGTTTGGAGTTTAGGAAATGGAATGCACATAGTCAAGCTTGGAGTTTGGGAATGGACTGCACGTAGTTGCAAATGTAGTAGCAGAAAGGGTGTATGTGGTCTCAGTTGACACTCATGCCACATAGCCTCCACGATAGTACTCAACGAGCTACGAGTTAATGTTTGTGAATTCAAGAAATCCACTCACCTACAAAACAATACATAGAACAACATTGGCAAGAGCAATTTCATAATGAACTTGGGAAACACAGGGTTTGAAATTACCATACGACCATATCCAAGACTCCCCACTTGGGTTACAAACACTTGCTTAAGCTTTTCCTTCTTTTATCCCTTGGGAATATTTGCTAAGATTGTGAAGTCAAAAAACATATAAGGTGTTTCTTACATACATGTAGGAAACATTCTTGAGTGTATACATCACCATGCCAAAACTAAGGGTTGTCATCAGGGGTTGTCCAACGGTAGTATATCCATAGGTACCCAATAGGAATACCAATGCTCGAGGGGGGGGGGGGTATTTTTTTAGTGGGATAGGATGGGGCTTATTATATCCTCATTATGCCCCACTATATATATTTTATTACAAGGTCTGGGTCATTGTTTGCTTGGGTGTAGCCATTTTAACAATTTATTCAAAAGCATCAAAATTTTGTTCTATGCATACACACAATCAAAAGTACACTACCTCTCAGCTTCTTCTCAACTCAAGGAAACACCTAAATGAGAACATTAGGTATGGGTTAATGGGCCTCCAATGTTGTGCTAAAGTGATGCACACCCATTTGAGGGCACGCTCCATAATTTTTTTTTGATTTGTTGAAAACGAAAATGGATTGAAATTTCAGAATCCACTGCATGGTGCCTTAAAACATTGATAGTTGTTGATATTGGTATCTAAATTCACCCTAAAATAAAAGAAGTTGAAAATGTGCAATTTGTGCATGTGCAAATATCTTTTAATAAATCCAACACTATTTACAATTTTGAATCTTTTTTTTTTCATGCACTTGCTTGCTATATGGCTCATAGGCATGCCAAAGAACATTGCATTTCATAGTACATAGCATCAAACCCGACAGCATGTCGTTTGGCCTATTTGTGTTTTGAAGCATTTAAGGCCACATTGCACTTATTTGGGATATCCAATTCTGCTGATGTGTATCGCCGGAGGGGGGAAACTCGATGGCCGAAAATTTCGCTACTCCCGTGAATTTTAAATTTTCACCTCTCGTCCATCGAATCTTGGAATATTAAGGTTTTGCAATGTTTTCTCGCCCTGCAAACACGCTGCAACCTACATGCACCTCCATGTGACCTTGCACAGACTTTGTTTGGCATTGTCGTATTTTGGGTAAGTTGTCTTCTATTCTTTGCTTCCCTCACAAGCTAGCTTCTCTCAGTTCTGGAGGGTTTATTCTATACTGATCATTACCATACATCAATGGCAACAGGTAGCTCGCCATGTCTTGCAAGAGAAGCAAACAAAGGCTATGAGAGAAGAAAGTTGAAAAGCTTGATCAAGGCACAAGGAACAGATTGTGGGTCGAGGAAAGTAATGGCCCGGTATCGAAATGGTAGAGCGAAAGACACTTGTGCAACATTTGCAAAGGGAGAAATAATGGGAAGAGAGGAAACTCCTTGCAGAGCAATAGCAGGAAGCAATTGCAGATGCATGCATTCGATCATTGCCATCAGAGCGAAGAACATGAGCTGTGGTGTCACGATTGGTGGGAGCATTTGAGGCAGCAACATTAGGCCATTCACGTCTCGAGTCTTCATAAGCTTTAGCATGCACCCTAGAGTTCGTAGAGTAATAACCCTACCAACACCTTGAGAGATGCACGCCCAAGAGGCAATGCTCTCTAACTTGAGAAATGGACTACAGAAATTGAAAGGGGTACACAGCTTAGATCAACTAGCAATAAAGAGAGCGACACTAGCTATGTTGGTGTCCCCTGAAATAAAGGAGAAACAACTTAAGCGCACAATGTCAAAGATGTTGTCAATCGAAAGAACCAACATGGCTCTAGTGATTGGACATAGAGCAAAAGCAATGAACAATCATCTGGATCCGAGAAGTCTTTGGGCTTCAATAGAATGCAAGAAAATTAGGGATAGCCCAAGTATAGAAGTCCGATGCTAAAGTGTGTTGGGGTAAAGGCCAATGGCCCAGTATATACCCCTTTGTACCATACATACATAATAAGAGCTTACCTTGATTTGGGTGAGTTAGCACCCACCATTTTCCGGTGTTCTCCCTTTCTTTGTTGCTCTCTGATAAGACCTCCTCTCCATCAACTAGTATCAGAGCTTGGTTGAGCGAAGCCAACAAGGAGACTGTAGCATTGCGGTGTTGCTGTGCCAAGAGCCCGAACTTACTCCATGGAGTCTCCTACTACTCGTGGGCTACCTGGGGGCTGTATTTTGACATATACTAGCTCGTTTTTACTGTTTGACCCTTATATATCAGGTTGCCTCGACTGTTTTAGGAGTCTATTGCCTTGTTTGAGTGGGGGAGGAGGAATATTATCCATTTACGGTTAAAAACGACCTGCTACTCTGTAATTCCAGCCTGCCCCATCTTTTTGGACATTCTATTGCCTTGTTTGAGTAGGGGAGAAGGAATATTATCCATCTACGGTCAAAAATGACCTACTGCTCTACAATTTCAACCACTGGAAGTTGCTTTTTTGGGGCCCGAAAGCAAAAACGTCTTTTGCTTGTGGCGAACTCCTATTGATCAAAGGCAGCTGGTACATTCAGATTTCAATTGGGTTTATGCCTTCAAGTTGATGCATATCAAGACAAAGGTTGGCTGAAAGTGATTGCTTACAATTGATGCATTTTAAGCCTTTGTTTGGCTGAGAAAGTGAGCATAAGTGGGCAGTGTTTTTCTAAAGTTGTCTTGTATTCCAAGAAAGGATTTTTTTTTTAGTGTAATACCCTTCCCAGTAAGGGAATTTTTGGGACAATAATTTCGAGAATTGTTGGGCTATTTCATTGGAGTTTATGCCTCAGGAAAAGTTGGTGATTGGCAGATGTAGTCTATGACAACAAAAAAAAGTGAGCAGGTGGCTATTTTCAGAAGTGAATATCAGAGAATCCAGGAGGAATTAGCTTCTGAGTTGAACTAAGAAGTTTTAGTTTTTTGCATAATCTACAATCTTGTTTTTAAAAGTGTTTCAATTTGAGATTTGGAGAAAAAGTTATGATGCCTAGTACGCCCATGATTTACAGTTTTGACAGTTTGACAGTAGCTAGAAAAAGTGAGCAAGGGGCTGCATTCAATAGTGAATATCAAAAAATCCATAATGAATTTGGACCTGTAGTAAACTAGAAGTTTGTAGGCCTATTGGTTCTCTACAACTTTGGTATTTATAAGAAAGGCAACCGAGTTACGGTTGGGAAGATATTGACAGTTTAAAACAGGTCGAAATTATTACAAATTGTCATTACAGCAGTAAAAGTTTGCAGGTGGTGGTTTCCAATAGCAGAAATAAGGAAATCTGTAAGGATTTTGGACCCTCTGTAAACTAAGAAGATGTAGAGTTTCCTACAAGCTACATTTCCTCTGTTTACACTTTTTGCATCGGAGCTACTGTGCAAAAGCTATTGGCTAGTTTTGGGATGCCCTGAGGTCACTTACAACAAAACATGTATTTGTGACAGTGAGTGTGGCTATTGTCATTGCAGTTGATATTTTTTGGACTTGAGTTTGGTACATTGGTGCAATGTATCCTAGTTGTTCTGTCATCCATTGTGATGACTTCGGCATCAGAGAATGCATTGTTTAACATTGAGAAGTTGGTTGGCACAAACTTCTCCTATTGAAAGGAGCAAATCTACAATGTTTTGGTGCAGAAGAAGCAAGTAAAGCCTATAAAATGCATAAAGCCAGAGGACTAGGAGGATGATGAAGAGTGGAAGGAATTGGATGAGCTTACATGTTCCACGATCATGCTCACACTTTCAAAATCGGTGTATTTCAATGTGAAAGATACTACAGGTGGTGCCTATGGTGTGTGGACAAAGTTGCATGAACTTTATGAGAAGCAGAGTGCCGCTTGTCAAGTGTATTGGCTGAAGAAACTCATAGATCTTTGCATGGAAGAAGGGACTTCAATGTCTAGCCATTTAAATGAGCTTAACACAATTTTCAGTCAACTTTCAGCTTAGAAAATTACCTTTAATGAATCAATTAGGGCAATGTTCTTATTGGTCACCCTTCTTGAAAGTTAGGACACTTTTACGACTGCTATAAGCAATTCAGCCCATGCAGGAGGCCTAACAAGCAGTGATGTTGAGAGTAGCCTTCTCACTGAGGAGGTAAATAGAAAGAACAATGTTGGAACTAAAAGTTCAAGTGCTCTCAATGTGAGAGGGAGGTCTTATTCTAAGGGGAAATACTAGGACAGAAATACAAGCATGTCTAGAAGCAAATCTAGAGGAAAATCCCATGCTAAAAAGGATTCGGAATGCTTCTATTATGGGAAGAAAGGCCATTTCAAAAAGGATTGCTACAAATGGAAGAACGTGAGAGGAAGTGAATGCCATAAGCAACAATAGTGATGAGGGTGACATTCTTTATGCCTCTATGTTTGAGCATGCTTTTCTTGTGACTAGTGACGATGCATTGTCACTGAATTGGATACTAGACTCAGGAACATCTTTCCATGTCACTCCACATAGGGAGTGGTTTACCATTTATGATGCAAGAAGGAAAGGAACCGTGAGACTTGGAAATGATAATCCATGTGACATTGTTGGAGTGGGAGATATCTAGTTGTCTCTTCCTAATGGTTCTACATTTGTACTGAAGAATGTTAGGCATGTTTCAAATCTAAAAAAGAGCTTGATAAGTACGGGACAGCTTGATGATGATGGCTATCATGTGTTTTTTGCCAACAATACATGGAAAATTAGCAAAGGGTCACTTGTGATTGCTAGAGGTTCCAAGCATGGAACATTGTACTCAAAGCATGTGTCATGCATAAGAGATGATGTAATCAATGTGACCGAGCAGCCATCCGTCTCTTTGTGGCATCATCGGTTGGGACACATGAGCAAGACAAGAATGAAGATACTTTTTGGTTTGCAGTATGCTCCCATGTTTAATTTTTTAGATTTTAGCATGTGTGAGCATTGCATGTATGGGAAGCAAACACAGTCTTTACATAAAAAATCTTTGGACAAGAAGAGGCTTGAACCATTGGAGTTGGTTCATAGTGATGTGTGTGGACCTATGCCTAGACTTTGCTACTTTCATTGAAGATGCTACACAGAAAGTGTGGGTCTATCCTCTTTGAAAGAAGAGTGATGTTTTGATGCATTTCAAAAGTTCTTAGCATTTGCTGAAAATCAGTTGGGTAAGAAGCTCAAATGCTTGCACACTGATAATGGAGGAGAGTATACCTTTCATACATTTATTAAGAATTTTTGTGAGCTACGTGGCATCAAGTGGGAGTTGACTACTCCTGAGAATCCTTCTCAAAATGGGGTTACTGATGAGAAGATGAATAGAGCTATTCAAGAAAGGAATATAAGCATGCTTTCTAATGTCAGTCTACCTCATGGCTTTTGGGCTGAGTCTATCAAGACAGCAGTACATCTTAGCAATAGATCGCCTAGCAAGGCACTAGATGGGAAAGTGCCAAAAGAGGTTTGGCCAAGCAAGCCACCATCTTATGGGCATCTTTGTGTATTTGGCTGTGAAGCTTATGTTCACATCCCTAAGGAAAAATGCAGCAAGCTTGATCCAAAGTCAAGAAAGTGCATTTTTCTTGGATATGGTGATTCAGGCGAGATGGGATATCGATTGTGGGATCCAGAGGCCAGGAAGATAGTACGCAGCTGTGATATTATCTTTAATGAGGACAAGATGCACAAGAAGCCAGAGAAGACTGTTGAGATACGCAGAGTGGTGTTTCAAGAGGATGAACAACCACCATATGAGAGGCATGCATAGCCTGTTCCACATGATGCAGGGCATGGACAACCCATAGATGGTCAGGAGGGAGAGCCACATCTAGGTGGACAACCTCAGGTTATGTAGGAAAATCAGCTGGGACAGCAAGATGCTCATGGTGAGCAAGTGTTGAGACATTCCACTAGAGTCTCACAACTTCCACAGAGATATTCTCCGTCTCTAGATTATGTCATGTTGATAGATTGTGGGTGAGCCTTCATGCTTTGAGGATGCTATGTCTAGGGATGACAAGCATAAGTGGGAGAAGGCTATGCAGTCAGAGATGGATTCTTTGATGAAGAATGCTGCTTGGGATTTGGTTTATTTGCCAAAAGGAAAGCATGCATTGCCATGCAAATGGGTTTACAAGTTGAAGATGTCTCGAGCAGATGCATTGCCTAAGTATAAGGCAAGGTTGGTAGCCAAGGGTTTTAAGCAGGAGAAGGGTATTGACTTTGATGAGATCTTTTCCCCAGTGGTGAAGATGACTACCCTTCGTACAGTGCTTGCATTGGTTGCCAGAGAGGACATGGAGCTTGTCTAAATGGATGTAAAAACAACTTTTCTACATGGAGATCTTCATGAAGACACTATATGCATCAACTAGAGGACTTTGTTGTGGAGGGCAAAGAATGGATGGTATGCAAGCTTCAAAAAAGTCTTTATGGGCTGAAGCAGGCTCCTAGGGAGTGGTACCATAAGTTTGATGCATTTATGCGATCCCAAGGGTACACATGGAATGAGACAGATCATTGCCTCTACACAAAGAAGGCATCAAATGGTAGCCTTCTTATTTTGATTTTATATGTTGATGACATGCTTATTGGCTAGGAAATCTACTTTGGATGTGGATTCCTTGAAGAAAAGGTTGCATGAGACCTTTGACATGAAGGATTTGGGTGATGCCAGTCACATACTTGGCATGAGGATTGTTTGGGATAGGAACAAGAAACTCCTTCATTTGTCATAGAAAGAGTACATTAGCAAGGTACTTGAGCGTTTCAATATGGAGAGGGAGAAGTCCATAAGTACCCCGTTGCCTCCATATGTGAAACTCAGCCAAGCAGATAGCCCTAAGTTAGATGAGGAGCAGGCTGAAATGGCAAAGATACCTTATGCATCCGCAGTAGGAAGCTTGATGTATGCCATGGTTGCTACATGTCCAAATATCTACATTCCTTGCAAAATCAGCATCTGCATATCCAACAACAGATGGACACATTTTCTTTGGGAGGAAGGACACAAGGAAGCTATATGGATTACTCGTCTAGTGGGAGATTGAGCATTGTAGGAGAGGTTCCAATTTTGCACTATGATAATTAGAGTGCCATCCAATTGGCACGGAATCTTGTCTTCCATGCAAAGACAAAGCATATTGATGTGAAGTATCACTTCATTAGAGAGGTGATTGAGGATAAGCACATCCATCTTGTCAAGGTTCACATAGATGAGAATCCTGCAGATCTTCTTACAAAGAGTCTTTCCTCAAAGCGGTTTGCACATTACAAAGTGTTGATGGGTGTCAGATGACATAAGGATGCCCATCTTCTCCCTTAAAGGCGCATTGGCCTTTAAGTGGGAGATTGTTTGGGTAAAGGCCAATGGCCCAATATATACTCCTTTGTATGGAATCACGATTGAGACAAGCCACGAGTCACTAGAGTGACACTAATTTGCATGCATTGCTCTTAACCCAGAGTCGCTTGGAGGAGTACTCCATCGGTGTTCTTGCAAGATCCCCATGTCATGTGAGTCACCGCCCCATGTGTACATGCCTTGTAATACGAATGGCCTTTGAGGCATGTTAAGTTTGGCAATATGCTATGCAAAGACTTATAGAAGAGCTATATCAGTTGTGCTTCGAAGAAAATATCCTACAAATAAGCTAAGCATAGTTGTTAGTCAAGTCTTACCTTGAAAGGTTGAGTGGAGTTTCTTGGACGTAGTTACTTGAGTCATTCTTGGTTCAAGCCGTTCCCCACTTTTCGTAATGATAGTCAGATGGTGATAAGAAACTTCAAGCTCATAGCCATGCATTTGTTAAGACTAGTCGAATGCTAGACTCTCTATATATAGGGTGAAGGAGACTTTTCATTGCCTGAAAATTGCTCTTCCCCAATATTACCTCTACGAAACTTTGGAATTCCAAGGTTGAATGAATACGTATTTTCTCTGAGCATCTTCATCTAAGCACATTTTTATGAGCGTGGCCTATATTATGATTTCATAGGCAATTTTGTCATAACATCAGACACCCTTTAGTCATAAAACTACCCCACAAACATACTATATACATTTCTACCCCACAAAGATGCTATAACATCACACACCCTTTAGTCATAAAACTACCCCACAAAGATGATATATACATATAATTACATTTCTTTCCAATATTATTTACTTTTATCGATGCCTCATTGGTAATAATATTCTCCAACAATAGCTTGAAAAAAGGACAAGAGAACTTCTTACCTTTATTAGTACCAAGATTTTTTGGTGGCCCACCACTCTTCTTTAGTTCCATACTTGAATCCTTATCCTTTTTAGTCATCTTCTCAAGTGTTTTTTAAACCTCAATGATTACATCATCCTCGTGGACTGAATTTAATCTTTTGATGAATCCATCTCTCTCTTTTTATGCTGTGTGTACAGTTCTACCTCCTCCTCGATGCAACATCCTTTTTTCATATCGAGCCACCATGGACAATTCTTTGTCTCCCACTCAGAGAGCACTCGCTTCTCTTCTTTTTCTATCATGTTTGGAGAGTACATGCAGAATTTGAAGTCCTGAATTTTTGTCCATACTCAACATATGAGCAACAATTATTCAATCTTACCAATAGCTTTTAAGAATTGCAAGAATGTGCATACAATAAGAGTCTTAGTACACAAATGAAATACTTAAGGATGGATTTTTAATTGAAAAGAAAAAAACATGTATTTGCTTACCTAAATATCAATCATCGAGATGGCCTCATCATCTCCATTTGTCATGTTTGTAGCTGTAGCAATAGTCATGGAATCCTTTAGATCTTCATAAAGTTCAAGTCTGTTTATTGCTTGTATTTTTTCAAAATTCTCTCTCAATGTAGGATCTTGAGGAAGCACAAAGCTAGCTTGTGGACTAGCAACCAAAAACTGAGAGAGTAGCCTCTCAGATTCACAAAGCAACTGATCCATCTATGCCTCTTTCGCCATCCACTTTATGAATTCTCTATCAACTTTTGACATTCCATAACTGGTTCTCAAATTTAAATCTGACCCTAAGATTCTGGGGGTTGCTAGTTGTGTCTCCTTTGAGACTTTTGCAATGGAGATGTTATACAACTTTTGCAATGTGACAATGGATGATTTATCATCAAATGCGAGGCTCCACAAGATATTAAACCAATCTTCACCATTTATTGGTTTGACAATAGACAGAATCTACATATAAATAATACATGCAATCGTCACACTCAACTGTATTTTCTAATCATACAATACATGCATATCCCATACCTTGATCATTTTTTGAACAAACATCATATTCACATCCTTTTTTAATATTATGAGTTCTTTCTCGATCTCAAAAAACACTTAAAGACTTTTAAAAATCAACTTTATGTTAAGAATCATTAAATAAACCACACTTTGATCATTTTTCAACCATACTTGAGATTCACATCCTTTCGAATACTTTTAAGTGCTCGTTCCATATCACCAACACTCAAATTTGACTAAAGTTCCTTTAACTTTGTATCATAATCTTGCTTGTATAGTGGCTGAAATATATTCCAAAAAAATGGATGAGGAAAATAACTTAGTTAGTTTAATTCAAAAGACATACAAGACAAATGGTATGTAACTCACTGCAAATACCATTCTCCCTAGCATCAAAGGATACCAAGTACTTGATCCTTTACTGCATTCATTTGCCCTAGCAGAGATGTCAAAGGATACCAAGTACTTGATCCTTTACTGCTTTCATTTGTCCTATGCTTTTCAAGTGTCTTTTTTTCTTCCTCTGAAAAAAGTGATAAGTACTCATTCTCATCACACGAACACATTGTCTTTGTGTTGTACAAATAATCCTTGAGATTTGTTTTAATAATTGCTGTCTCACTGAGGCTAAAAAATGAAAAAAATATAGTTTCAAACATATTAAAAATTGTTCACAAAATCCTTAAAAGCTTGAAAAAAGATAACATATATAAGCAAGAAACCTCTCCCAAGATTGAACCTTTGAAGAGCAGCTATTAGCTTCATTTCTGTTTCTTTCTCTAGAGTAATAAAACTTGCTAAAACTCAAATATGTCATGCCTTTGCTATCTTGAATTTCTCTTCAATTAGAGACATTCATGCAATAGTACAATGATTCCCCTCCCACACAAAAAACATCTTTCGAGATAAAAATTATTAATCAGCATCATCAACAATATGTGCCTCAAACTCTGCATTTACATCCCTCCGACAAGAATCCCATGATTGTTTAAGTTCATCTGTCACCTCTTGTGAAACACCATCTGGAAGAATAAACATTCCCTTTTATTGAATCTATTTTTTAACCTCTAGAGCTCGCTTTAGGCTATCCATATCAATCCGTAGACCTCTCACTCTTATCTTTACAACACAATGACATAATGGGATCAAGGGAGCAATCTTTCCAGGATTGATTGCAAGATATTCAATAGCATCCTTCCCCTGGCCAATATCAAGTGCAGCAAGAAACTCTTGCTCAAACTCCTCATCCAGTTGTTTGTCCTCTTTCTTCCTCTTCTTAGAAGATTCCTCCATGATTACAGTAGTGTCTTCAAAGTCTTCCATCTCCTTGTCCTCTTCAACTCCAACTTCCACCTCTTTTTAAATCTCTAAATTTGATGAAGATTCCACTTGCTAGCTTCTCTTGCTACTTGTCCTTCCACCTCTCCTGCCTCCTCTTTCTCCTCTTTCACCTCTCCCCCTCCTCTTAGATGTTTTTAGTTTTACCATCCTGCCAATGTGACAAAAACACATTTTAAAAAATCAAGGAAAAAGAAGCCCTCACATGGCATAGAATAGACAACACTCCTCTACCACACTACTACACATGGATCCTATTGTGACGTTTACGTACCGATGTTTTTAGCGCTAATCGTCGGTATAAGCCTACCTCATAATACCACAGATCTTGAATATAGCATTTCTAACATCTTCTTGTAAGCACCCTTTTATTATAATTGGGAGGATGAACTATCAAAGCAACAATGAAGTCATGTCAACAATATAACATAATAATAATTACGCTAACGCATCACGATTATCGGTACACTAATTCTACTTAGAATACCTGTAAGACCTTGTGCCAATCATGGGACTTGAGGCCACCAAGCTTATTGTCCTTTGAAAATGCTCCTTTCAAGCAACGCATGTACCCTGTCGGTGTTTGAAAAGAGGCAATTTTTGCCTTGACCGCTGCCTCCTCCCTCGTAGAGAGGATCCACGTTGCTTTCGGCAGGACAACTTTTCCCGAAGCATGCACTTGGGGCCACAAACGAGACATCCTATTCATAGCACGCAAGTCTTCTCGCACTCCTCTCGAGTCCTTGGAACCAACCAAGTGTGCCCAAATAGTAGCCCCCACATTCTTGAAGATATGCATGGGATCCAAGAGATGATTGATTTGTAACTGACCCCAATAAGGAAGCTCGTGAAAGATCGATAGCCTCTTCATACCAAGAGGAGGTTCCTCTCCATTCGCCCTCCAAGCTTGAATCCAATCACTTGCCTTCAAATATGATGGTGGTGGATCAAGCTGACCTCCACGTGCGAGATGGTCGAGCGGAAGGTATCGAGCATGACCTTTATAAACATTTTTCCTCATATGTTTGGAGTAGCGTGCAAGCGATTTCAGAGCCGGTCCACAAACAGGACAAGCATGGTACCCACTTGTAACAAGTCCTGCACGCGTGTATGAATGTATTAGTACAAGACATGCGTGCAAAAGAGAGTAAAAAAAGCATAATCCCTCATTGTACATGTAAAGACACAACCACGTACCTGCGCACTCTCCATATCCTGGGTAGTCATGCATGGTCCACATCAAGATACCCTGACCAAAATATCATTGGCATGTCTAGGAGCTCTGGAAATATCAAAGACCTGCACTCCTCTCCATAATATCTGTAACTCCTCTATCAAAGGTGCCATGTACACATCCATGTTTTTTACCTTGTACTTTCCTGGCACAAGTAGTGCAAGCATGAGGTGTCCCTTTTTTATTGTTAGCCATGGTGGGATACTGTAATTCACCACGACTATGGGCTATGTCGACCAAGATGTCGAGCGTAACCCGAAAGGATTCACGCCGTCCATGGCTAGCCCAAGATGTAAGTTGCGTGGCTCCCTCGCAAAGTCCGGCCACTGATTATCTATGTGCTTCCAAGCTGCACAATCTGCGGGAATCCTCAATGTGTCATCAGTGGACCGATGAGATGCATGTCATGTCATCAACTCCGCTATGGATTTGCATCGAAACATGTGTTGTATTCTTGCAATGATGGGAAAGTGTCTCAAGACCTTTATCGGTATCCGCTCACCCTGCAAGTCATCTCTATATCGTTGTTCCCCACACTTTGGACAACTAGCCAAATCTCCATGCTCACGACGAAAGAGAATACAATCATTACGGCAAGCATGGATTATCATAATCCATACCCACCGTTGTTAGCATCTTTTTCGCTTCATCTCTTGATGCAGGCATGGTATTTCGTACAAGCAACATCTTCTGGAGCAACCTATGACAAAGACAGTATTCAAATGATGATTCTCAAAACAAACAATATACAAATAATGAGTCAAATTAATGCAAGGGCTAACCTCATTAAGGCCGAGACACTTGTATCCGACCACCCATACTGTACTTGTAGATTCAAGATTGAGAGACAAGCACGTAGTTTAGACATCCTAGCACCCTCGTACAATTGTGTTGATTGCAACTCTCGCATTTTGACCTCAGACTCTGACATCACGTGTACGTGGAATGTAGTGCCCCTAAAAATGGAATCCATCATGTCGACCATACCCTCGTCGTCGTCCGAGAGACTATAGTCTTGCTGAAAGTGAGAAGGTATATGTGTACCCTCGTCACCCTCCTCATCCTGTTTTAAGATTCCGTGTAAATATAAGATCTTCTATTTCCTGGTATACAATAAGATTGCGAACTTAAATAGCTTTGACTTACCGATGATCCATCAACATGTGCAACACCAACGGGGGGTACTGGTTCCGGTTTCTCCCCATACATCCGCAAGTGGCGCATGATAATACGACGTTGATGTCGTACTTCTCGCTTGCAATGAGTGCAATGACAATATAACCTTTCCGTAAGCCACTTCGTGCTCTCGGGCGTTGGCGCATCATCGGATGAGCTTCCACTCGTCTCTTCCATCTACACTTATAAAATCACAACATAAGCATGAGGAGGACATATTGACAATTATAAAAAAGCATGCTTGAGCTTCTCTTGATGCCACATCAAAAAAATGACAGTAAGCATCGCTATATAGCGACGCTTTCCTCTGTTCTGTCGCTATATAGCGATATTTTTAATTAAAAACATCGCTATTTAGCATCGCTATATAGCGACGGATTAGCGCCGCTATATAGCGACGCTGTGGGTTAAAATCCAAAACGCAAAACTCGCGGCGTTTTGTTCATACCATTCCCTAATCTCTCAAGTAAGCAACCCAAAATCTCCTCCCACCTATTTTCGACGACCTCCCACCTATTCCAAGCAACCTCCCACTCTATTTTCCACTCCTCACCCTTCTCCTACCTCTTGTACTCCCTCTCTATCCTTTTCCCTCTTTGGTTCTTGAAAGAAAGTTCTTCAAGAGGTGAGTTTGTTTCAACAATGTAGGTTGTTTGTTTGTTAGCTTTAGTTTTGTGAGTGTTTCTTCTTGTATTGCTAAACCTATAAACTAGTTTTCATGCTTGTTTTGAAAGGATTGAAACAAAAAACGAGATTTCAAGAAAGAAAGAAAACTCACCTCTTTTTTCTGTATTTCTCTTCCTTCTCTTTCTCCTTGTCTCCTCAATCTCCTCCTTTCCTTGTCTCCTCAATCTCCTCCCTTCAAGAAGTTGCTTTTGTAATCTCCTCCTTCCACTAACAACTTATTTGAAAAAATGGATTGTTTTCTCTCTTTTGTAGGGCCAGTCCACTACACCGAGCGGGACATACTATTTCAGGTAAGTGCTTCCTCTTTTTTCCATTTATTATTTTTGTTATTTGCATTGGCCTGCAACTAGCGCCTTAAGCGCTAGCTGCGGTGATGGGCGTAGAAACCCGCTCTTCCCCTCCCACTCTTTTCTTCTTCCCCCTTCTCTTATTCTCTTTTTTCCCCCTTCTCTTTTTTCCCTCTTCTCTTATTCTCTCTTTCCCCCTTCTCTATTTCCCCCTCATCTCTTTTTCCTTCTCTCTTTCCTTTCCCTCTTATTCTCTATTTCCTTTCCCTCTTATGCTTATGCTTCTCTCATTCCCCCTTCTCTATTTCCCCCTTCTCTCATTCGCATAAGCTCATGCTCATGCATGAGCATAAGCATGAGCTTATGCTTATGCTAATGCTTAAGCATAAGCATAATATTCTCTTATGCTTATGCTTCTCTCATTCCCCCTTCTCTCTTTCCCCCTTCTCTCATTCGCATAAGCTCATGCTCATGCATGAGCATAAGCATGAGCTTATGCTCATGCATGAGCATGAGCTTATGCTTAAGTTTCCTCCTTCTTTATTTCTCTACTTCAACATAAGCTTATGCATAAGCATGAGCTTATGCGGAAATAGAGAATGAGAGAAGCTTATGCTACTCTCATTCTCTATTTCCGCATAAGCTCATTCTCTATTTATTTATGCATGAGCTTATGCTTATGCATGAGCTTATGCTCATTCTCTATTTCCGCATTACCTCATCTCTATTTCCGCATGAGCTCATGCGGGAATAGAGAATGAGAGAAGCTTATGCGGAAACTCATTCTCTATTTTCGCATAAGCTCCTTCTCTATTTTCGCATGAGCATAAGCATAAGCTCATGCTTATGCTCATGCATGAGCATGAGCTTATGCTTAAGTTTCTGCATAAGCTCATGCTTATGCATGAGCTTATGCGGAAATAGAGAATGAGACAAGCTTATGCGGAAACTCATTCTCTATTTCCGCATAAGCTCCTTCTCTATTTCCGCATGAGCATAAGCATGAGCTTATGCTTATGCATGCATAAGCATAAGCTCATGCTTATGCTCATGCATGAGCATGAGCTTATGCTTAAGTTTCCGCATAAGCTTATGCTTATGCATGAGCTTATGCGGAAATAGAGAATGAGAGAAGCTTATGCGGATCTCATTCTCTATTTCCGCATAAGCTCATTCTCTATTTCCCTCTTCTCTCATTTCCCCCTCATCTCTTTCCCCCTCATCTCTTTCCCCCTTCTCTCATTCGCATAAACTTTCCCTCTTCTTTATTTCTCTATTTCCCACTCTATTTCCCTCTTCTCTCATTTCCCCCTCATCTCTTTCCCCCTTCTCTCATTCGCATAAGCTTTCCCCCTTCTTTATTTCTCTATTTCCGCACAAGCTTTCTCTTATGCATGAGCTTATGTGGAAATAGAGAATGAGAGAAGCTTTCCCCCTTCTCTCATTCGCATAAGCTTTCCCCCTTCTTTATTTCTCTATTTCCGCACAAGCTTTCTCTTATGCATGAGCTTATGCGGAAATAGAGAATGAGAGAAACTTATGCTTCTCTCATTCTCTATTTTCACATAAGCTCATTCTCTATTTATTTATGCATGAGCTTATGCTTATGCATGAGCTTATGCGGAAATAGAGAATGAGAGAAGCATAAGCTCATGCTTATGCTTCTCTCATTCTCTATTTCCGCATAAGCTCCTTCTCTATTTCCGCATGAGCTTATGCTCATGCATGAGCATGAGCTTATGCTTAAGTTTCCGCATAAGCTCATGCTTATGCATGAGCTTATGCAGAAATAGAGAATGAGAGAAACTTATGCGGAAACTCATTCTCTATTTCCGCATGAGCTCCTTCTCTATTTTTCGCATAAGCATAAGCATGTGCTTATGCTTATGCATAAGCTCATGCTTATGCGGATCTCATTCTCTATTTCCGCATAAGCTCATTCTCTATTTCCCTCTTCTCTCATTTCCCCCTCATCACTTTCCCCCTTGTCTCATTCGCATAAACTTTCCCTCTTCTTTATTTCTCTATTTCCCACTCTATTTCCCTCTTCTCTCATTTCCCCTCATCTCTTTCCCCCTTCTCTCATTCGCATAAGCTTTCCCCCTTCTTTATTTCTCTATTTCCACACAAGCTTTCTCTTATGCATGAGCTTATGCAGAAATAGAGAATGAGAGAAGCTTCTCTCATTCTCTATTTCCGCATAAGCTCATTCTCTATTTCCGCATAAGCTTATGCTTATGCATGAGCTTATGCGGAAATAGAGAATGAGAGAAGCATAAGCATGAGCTCATGCTTATGCATGAGCTTATGCGGAAATAGAGAATGAGAGAAGCTTATGCGAAAACTCATTCTCTATTTCCGCATAAGCTCCTTCTCTATTTCCGCATGAGCATGAGCTTATGCTTAAGTTTCCGCATAAACTCTAGCATGAGCTTATGCTTAAGTTTCCGCATAAGCTCATGCTTATGCATGAGCTTATGCGGAAATAGAGAATAAGAGAAGCTTATGCGGAAACTCATTCTCTATTTCCGCATAAGCTCTTTCTCTATTTCCGCATGAGCATAAGCATGAGCAATGAGTTTCCGCATAAGCTTCTCTCATTCTCTATTTCCGCATAAGCTTAGCATGAGCTTATGCTTAAGTTTCCGCATAAGCTCATGCATAAGCATGAGCTTATGCGGAAACTTAAGCATAAGCTCATGCTAGAGCTTATGCATGAGCTTATGCGGCTTATGCTCATGCATGAGCATGAGCTTATGCTTAAGTTTCCGCATAAGCTTATGCGGAAATAGAGAATGAGAGAAGCTTATGCGGAAACTCATTCTCTATTTCCGCATAAGCTCCTTCTCTACTTCCGCATGAGCATAAGCATGAGCTTATGCTTAAGTTTCCGCATAAGCTCATGCTTATGCATGAGCTTATGCGGAAATAGAGAATGAGAGAAGCTTATGCGGAAACTCATTCTCTATTTCCGCATAAGCTCCTTCTCTACTTCCGCATGAGCATAAGCATGAGCTTATGCTTATGCATAAGCTCATGCTTATGCTCATGCATGCGCATGAGCTTATGCTTAAGTTTCCACATAAACTCATGCTTATGCATGAGCTTATGCGGAAATAGAGAATGAGAGAAGCTTATGCGGAAACTCATTCTCTATTTCCGCATAAGCTCCTTCTCTATTTTCCGCATGAGCATAAGCATGAGCTTATGCTTATGCTTATGCTTAGCATAAGCATAAACTCATGCTTATGCTCATGCATGAGCATGAGCTTATGCGGAAATAGAGAATGAGAGAAGCTTATGCGGATCTCATTCTCTATTTCTGCGTAAGCTCATTCTCTATTTCTCACTCTATTTCCCTCTTCTCTCATTTCCCCCTCATCTCTTTCCCCCTCATCTCTTTCCCCCTTCTCTCATTCGCATAAACTTTTCCTCTTCTTTATTTCTCTATTTCCCTCTTCTCTCATTTCCCCCTCATCTCTTTCCCCCTTCTCTCATTCGCATAAGCTTTCCCCCTTCTTTATTTCTCTATTTCCGCACAAGCTTTCTCTTATGCATGAGCTTATGCGGAAATAGAGAATGAGAGAAGCTTCTCTCATTCTCTATTTCCACATAAGCTCATTCTCTATTTCCGCATAAGGCTTATGCATGAGCTTATGTGGAAATAGAGAATGAGAGAAGCTTCTCTCATTCTCTATTTCCACATAAGCTCATCCTCTATTTCCGCATAAGGCTTATGCATGAGCTTATGCGGAAATAGAGAATGAGAGAAGCTTATGCGGAAACTCATTCTCTATTTCTGCATAAGCTCCTTCTCTATTTCCGCATGAGCATGAGCTTATGCTTAAGTTTCCGCATAAGCTCATGCTTATGCATGAGCTTATGCGGAAATAGAGAATGAGAGAAGCTTATGCGGAAACTCATTCTCTATTTCCGCATCAGCTCCTTCTCTATTTCCGCATGAGCATAAGCATGAGCTTATGCTTATGCTTAAGCATAAGCTCATGCTTATGCTCATGCATGAGCATGAGCTTATGCTTAAGTTTCTGCATAAGCTCATGCTTATGCATGAGCTTATGCGAAAATAGAGAATGAGAGAAGCTTATGCAGAAACTCATTCTCTATTTCCGCATAAGCTCCTTCTCTACTTCCGCATGAGCATAAGCATGAGCTTATAAGCATAAGCTCATGCTTATGCTCATGCATGCGCATGAGCTTATGCTTAAGTTTCCGCATAAGCTCATGCTTATGCATGAGCTTATGCGGAAATAGAGAATGAGAGAAGCTTATGCGGAAACTCATTCTCTATTTTCGCATAAGCTCCTTCTCTACTTCTGCATGAGCATAAGCATGAGCTTATGCTTAAGTTTTCGCATAAGCTCATGCTTATGCATGAGCTTATGCGGAAATAAAGAATGAGAGAAGCTTATGCGGAAACTCATTCTCTATTTCCGCATAAGCTCATTCTCTATTTTCCGCATGAGCATGAGCATGAGCATGAGCTTATGCTTAAGTTTCCGCATGAGCTTATGCGGAAATAGAGAATGAGAGAACTCTATTTCCACATAAGCTCATTCTCTATTTCCCACTCTATTTTCCTCTTCTCTCATTTCCCCCTTATCTCTTTCCCCCTTCTCTCATTCGCATAAACTTTCCCTCTTCTTTATTTCTCTCTTTCCCCCTCATCTCTTTCCCCCTTCTCTCATTCGCATAAACTTTCCCTCTTCTTTATTTCTCTATTTCCCTCTTCTCTCATTTTCCCCTTATCTCTTTCCCCCTTCTCTCATTCGCATAAGCTTTCCCCCTTCTTTATTTCTCTTTTTCCGCACAAGCTTTCTCTTATGCATGAGCTTCTCTCATTCTCTATTTCCGCACAAGCTTTCTCTTATGCATGAGCTTCTCTCATTCTCTATTTCCGCATAAGCTCATTCTCTATTATGCATGAGCTTATGCGGAAATAGAGAATGAGAGAAGCATAAGCATGAGCTCATGCTTATGCATGAGCTTATGCGAAAATAGAGAATGAGAGAAGCTTATGCGGAAACTCATTCTCTATTTCCGCATAAGCTCCTTCTCTATTTCCGCATGAGCATGAGCTTATGCTTAAGTTTCCGCATAAGCTCATGCTTATGCATGAGCTTATGCGGAAATAGAGAATGAGAGAAGCTTATGCGGAAGCTCCTTCTCTATTTCCGCATAAGCTCCTTCTCTATTTCCGCATGAGCATAAGCATGAGCTTATGCTTATGCTTATGCATAAGCATAAGCATAAGCTCATGCTTATGCTCATGCATGAGCATAAGCTCATGCTCATGCATGAGCATGAGCTTAAGCATAAGCTCATGCATGAGCTTATGCAGAAATAGAGAATGAGAGAAGCTTATGCGGAAACTCATTCTCTATTTCCGCATAAGCTCCTTCTCTACTTCCGCATGAGCATAAGCATGAGCTTATGCTTATAAGCATAAGCATAAGCATAAGCTCATGCTTATGCTCATGCATGCGAGCTTATGCTTAATTTTTCGCATAAGCTCATGCTTATGCATGAGCTTATGCGGAAATAGAGAATGAGAGAAGCTTATGCGGAAACTCATTCTCTATTTTCGCATAAGCTCCTTCTCTACTTCTGCATGAGCATAAGCATGAGCTTATGCTTATGCTTATGCTTATGCTTATGCTTATGCAAGCAAGCATAAGCATAAGCTCATGCTTATGCTCATGCATGCGCATGAGCTTATGCTTAAGTTTTCGCATAAGCTTATGCTTATGCATGAGCTTATGCGGAAATAGAGAATGAGAGAAGCTTATGCGGAAATAGAGAATGCGGAAACTCATTCTCTATTTCCGCATAAGCTCCTTCTCTATTTTTCGCATGAGCATAAGCATGAGCTTATGCTTATGCTTATGATTATGCATAAGCATAAGCTCATGCTTATGCTCATGCATGAGCATGAGCTTATGCTTAAGTTTCCGCATAAGCTCATTCTCTATTTCCCACTCTATTTCCCTCTTCTCTCATTTCCCCCTCATCTCTTTCCCTCTCATCTCTTTCCCCCTTCTCTCATTCGCATAAACTTTCCCTCTTCTTTATTTCTCTATTTCCCTCTTCTCTCATTTCCCCCTCATCTCTTTCCCCCTTCTCTCTTTCGCATAAGCTTTCCCCCTTCTTTATTTCTCTATTTCCGCACAAGCTTTCTCTTATGCATGAGCTTCTCTCATTCTCTATTTCCGCATAAGCTCATTCTCTATTTCCGCATAAGCTTATGCTTATGCATAAGCTTATGCTTATGCATGAGCTTATGCGGAAATAGAGAATGAGAGAAGCATAAGCATGAGCTCATGCTTATGCATGAGCTTATGCGGAAATAGAGAATGAGAGAAGCTTATGCGGAAACTCATTCTGTATTTCCGCATAAGCTCCTTCTCTATTTTCGCATGAGCATGAGCTTATGCTCAAGTTTCCGCATAAGCTCATGCTTATGCATGAGCTTATGCGGAAATAGAGAATGAGAGAAGCTTATGCGGAAACTCATTCTATTTCCGCATAAGCTCCTTCTCTATTTCCGCATAAGCTCCTTCTCTATTTCCGCATGAGCATGAGCTTATGCGGACATAGAGAATGAGAGAAGCTTATGCGGAAACTCGTTCTATTTCCGCATAAGCTCCTTCTCTTATGCTCATGCATGAGCATGAGCTTATGCTTAAGTTTCCGCATAAGCTTATGCTTATGCATGAGCTTATGCGGAAATAGAGAATGAGAGAAGCTTATGCTTCTCTCATTCTCTATTTCCGCATAAGCTCATTCTCTATTTCCCACTCTATTTCCCCCTTCTCTCCTTCTCTATTTCCGCATAAGCTCATGCTTATGGTTATGCGGAAATAGAGAAGGAGAGAAGCATAATAGAGAATGAGAGAAGCATAAGCATAAGCATAAGCTTATGCTTCTCTCCTTCTCTATTTCCGCATAAGCTCATTCTCTATTTCCGCATAAGCTTATGCTTATGCTTCTCTCATTCCCCCTCATCTCTTTCCCCCTTCTCTCATTCGCATAAGCTTTCCCCCTTCTTTATTTCTCTATTTCCGCACAAGCTTTCTCTTATGCATGAGCTTATGCGGAAATAGAGAACGAGAGAAGCTTCTCTCATTCTCTATTTCCGCATAAGCTCATTCTCTATTTCTGCATAAGCTCATGCTTATGCATGAGCTTATGCAGAAATAGAGAATGAGCTTATGCGCTCATTCTCTATTTCCGCATTGCAACTAGAAGTCTTAACTTATAAGGCTTGTGTTGCTAAGAGGAATCAATACTATACGTATATCTGCTTCCCAAAAATTTTCTTTGGTACAAAAGAAAATATTATTTGGAACTAGATTGCTATATTAATAGCAAACTACTTTGTTTTGATATCTGTAAGTCATGAATGAAGACCATAGTGTGACATGATGAACAACTTTTCATACACAAAGATATCATATATAAAATGATCAATACAACGCATTTATACATCTTATATGACATACATTTTAGCTCTTGCGCTGCATTGTTGTTGCTTTACTTGTAGGTTGATGAACCATCTTCAAAATACCACCAAGAATGATTGTTATCAACTATGCTACATGGGAACAAATTTCCAATACATTTCAATCTGTGCATGCACCAAAAATTGGACAATACAGTGAGAATCTAGCCCATGAGATAACCTCTTCCTCATGAGGAAGATAGAAATAGTTATTCTCCATAGATAGCTTGGCATATGATGTATGGATGGCCAGATCCAATGCCTATCCAAATCTTGGAGACTACTGTCTAGCAAGCCGAATAGGCTCCTTTGTCCAACGCACTCTGTAATTTCAGACACACAAATGGGGATTTGTTGTGTACGTAATACCACGTAGTCTAATAGTCACGCACATGATAGTCGATGGCCAATGAATAATGCTTGAAGAGGGATTGTTGAACCGACATTGTGACGGTGGGGTTGCACACAAGTGGATGCGCTCATGTGCCACCCGACCAGCTCATGGCTTCAAAAAATTTCTCAGAGGAGAAACATGCAAGAGGCACACGTCCGGCTGATTCAGGTATCACATTAAGGAGAAATAAAGAACAAGTCCAGGGGAAATTGTTAGAGTTTATTCAATGGTGGAAAGACATCCATGAAGTATATCGCTTCACCTTATCTTCTTTTCGAGCTCTTGGCTGTGGTGGTAGATCATGGCTGCAATTCACAGGGGATCTCCCTTCGTTCACAATTGAACTGCAAGCTGGTCATTGCATGGACGTGATCGGAGGCACCTCCTCCCCCACACTTCCACTCTACCTCTGGCTGCTTGAAGACGCTGGCGCCCCTCTTCTCTTGGCTACCTGTGGCCTTGATGCAATTTCTTAGCTGTTATGGTGCTCGGGCCGTGAGTAGCTTGCATTGTCAAGTTTCTTTTTAGTTTAGGATCTTGCTACAGGCTTTACCATCTACAACACCTCGTCTTGCGTGATGATAGCAGCTTGAACAGCTGTAGGGTACAAGCGTGGAGAATAAACCAACCAGCTAGCTTGAAAAACCAAAGTTTGAAGCGAGCAGGAACTAAACAGGAAAGACAACCAAGGCCGCCTGAAAGAAACGTCGAAGCCGATGCACCAAATACTCCATATAGTTTAACAAAATCTGCCCACTCTCTCAGAGCCCTAGACTTCCTATTTTTCATAATTGTTTATGAAAATTATAAAAAATAGAGGCCCTTTCATCGTCGACCGTACAATGAAAGATCTTGTTGATTAATGGTTAATGAAAGATAGAGGCCAATAGGCCCCTTTTGGAGACAATAATTTTAATTAATGGTTAATGGAAGATAGAGGCCAATAGACCCGGGTCTATTGGCATATTTTCAACATCATAATTTATATTCAAGAGGTTAGAGATGTAGAAAAAAAAGAGATAGATAGTAATGTTTAGTAATGAGCAACCATTTCTTGTTCACCACTAATATAATTCATATCTATCTATTAAGTTAAAAATACTTAATCGATTTACATATTTTAAGAATCCTTATATCAAATTATCGCAATGATTATGTAGACATTATGAAATGTTATTGCTAATGAGAATGGCTTGCAATAACTCTAACACGTGTCAAAGATGGGTTGAGGATTAAAAGATCTAAGAGTCCATGGTATGCGTTAGATATCAATGCTCCACTCTCGTGTAACTACGCGGGAACCAGCTAACTCTGCTTGTAAGCCCCCCATATGAGGAGAAGGAATTTGAGTAGCTCGATTATCCAGTAGGTCTTGGTTTGGACACCAGATGGGGGCCATGTGTGGCCTGATGGCTGAACAGCTTCAGATAGAGTTGGCACACTGCCAACCAGGCTACATGCAAGTGCAAGAAGGGATCCCATGGCTGACCGCACTGAGGGTAGACGGAGCATTTCTTGGGACAGCCCAGCGGGGCCTGTTTGGAGTCCCAGATGATCTCGGATGGCTCTAGGCCGAACGGTAACTGTAGGTTAGTTTGCTCTATTTTGCGCCACGGTTCTAACATGTAGTCAGTGGCCTATTTCGAGACCGACCTCCAGTCGATCGTTTTGGGCCGACTGGGTCGGTCTCCCAATTGGGTCTAACCGACTACGACTGGTGGCTATATAAGAGCAAGTCCGTGAAGCCCATCATCATCACTGGCTACAGCAACTCTGATTCCTTAGCATCCAGCCTCCGTCCTCTACTGTTTTTAGCACACCATCAAAGCTTCTCACACAGGAGCGCACGGCTGGGAGCTAGCGCCATCTATTGTATCGGTTTTATAGTAATCAAATTTTTGATTCTCTATACTATCTGCTTTTCTCTCTTGCATACGAGATCCTGTTATCTGTTGAGCACAGACATTGTATTGTTTTCTTACATGGTATCAGAGCTTGGGCTCTAGCAAGAAGATTTGGTAGTGTGTTCCTGTTTGTGAGCAGATTGTGAGAGATGGCCCAACCCGCAAGACTGTGAATACCACCATTCAGCAAAAACGAAAAGTTAGATGGCACTAACTATCCACTCTGGAAGTTCAAGATGAAGACCATCCTAAGCGCATACGAGCTTTGGGATACTGCTACTAGGGTGGACGTGAAGCCAGTTGCGAGACCGAATCGAGCCAATGCAGGACAACAGATAGTACCAACTGCAGATGAGATTTTCGCGTGGACAAGAAGAAATGCAGATGTGCTCTATTCTATTATTTGCAATGTAAGTGATTCTGTCATGGCGTTAATTCAACATGTCACCACAGCGGAGGAGGCATGGATGGTCTTGAAAAATCAGTATGAGACCACGAATCATCAGACGCGGATTCAGAATCTGAAGACTCAACTCGTGAACGAGAAACTACTTGAGTTTGAAATGGCAGAGAAGTTCATCACCAGGGTGAAGAATCTGCGCGATCAGACTACAATTGGCATCACCATCACCAATGAGAATCTAGCATGAAGGTGCATATGGATTCTCCCACCAAAGTACGATGGTCTTGTTATAGTGTTGAATATGTAGAACAAAAATCCGCCCCTCAACTTTGAGGATTTCAACGCGATGCTTCTGGAGGAGGAGATGTGTCAAAAGACGAGGACTGGAGACGGCTTTCTCGGCTCGATCAAAGAAAGGTAAGGGTAAGGACTTTGGTAACCCATCTTCTTCTTATGATAAAAAGAGAAAGAAGAAGATCAAGTGCTTCTATTGCAACAAGGCAGGGCACAAGCAGAACAAGTGCTGGAAGAAGATTGCAAATCAGAAGAACGGAGCAAAGAAAGAGTCCAGCAACAGTGCGCAAGCAGTACCAATAGAGCTGTTCGTAACAATTGAGGAGATTTGCATGGAGGCAGTTCATGTACCTGCAGATGAACCTTGGATTATTGACAGTGGTACATCGCGCCACATGACCAGTCGGAAGGATTAGTATACCTCTCTACATCCGGTAGGGAATGACATCCTAGTAGAAGTCGGCAATGATGCAAAATGTCTAACAAAAGGAAAAGGTACGATTGCTCTCAAGTCAGATGGAGTTGTAAAATAGTTGTCCGATGTTCTTTATGTGCCAGATATTAAGAGAAACTTGTTGTTTGTTTCTGCTATCACAGATCGGGACCTCAAAGTTCACTTTGATAAGAATGGCGCACAGATTTTCTCATCAAGCGAATTCGAAAGTTACTGCAAAAGTCACAGGATTAAGAGGTAGAAATCCCCGCCACATACATCACAGCAAAATGGAGTAGCAGAGCGCAAGATGCGCGTCATCTGTGAAATGGGCAGGAGTATGATGAAAGGGAAAGATTTACCAAAGACTTTCTGGGCTGAAGCATGTAACACGGCAGTTTACATTCTGAATCGTAGCTACACGAAGGCTGTGAATGGGATGACTCCACTGCAGGCCTTTTCTGGTAAGAAACCTTTAGCTGCACATTTTAGAGTTTTTGGATGTGACTGTTTTGTGCATGTCCCTGATGCTAACAGGACCAAATGGGAACCGAAGAGCCGGAAGTGTATATTCTTGGGCTACAGTGAAGAGGCGAAGGGTTACCGTCTTTATAATCCTGTTACCAAGAAGGTATAGTAAGTCGCCATGTGGTCTTCTCAAAACAGCTACATTAATTAGAGGAGGATGCTTCCTTCCCAGACAACCAGGACTAGGATATCCATCCAGTACAACCACCAACAGTAGACTGAACTCCCCCAACGGTGCTTGGGAGGATTCAAGATAAAGAAGAGGAAGAAGAGCCTGCAGAACCACAACGGCAACGGCCATTCCCGAAGTGGGTAAAGCAGCTTTTGGACGGCATAGAACCTCCAGCCATTGAGGAGGAACCATCCGAACACCGCCGGTCCAAGAGATTAGAGGAGCAAAGAAGGGCGCAGGAACACTTGGTCAACTACGCTTTGATGACAGAGGTGATCCGTGCTGAAGAACCCAAGTGTCTTGCAGAGGCATAGGGTGATGATAGGTGGATGGAGGCTATGCAGTCGGAGTATGGCTCCATAATGAAGAACAACACTTGGGACCTTGTGAATCGACCACCAAAACGCAAGGTAATCGGCACCAAGTGGGTGTACAAGACCAAGTACAAGTCTGACGGCACGTTGGATAAGTACAAGGCTCGGCTCGTGGCAAAAGGATTCACACAAGTACATGGTTTTGATTATATTATAATAATACTTTTTACCATGGAGATTTTGAACCACCAAAATAGTAATTTTAGAGTTTTTTTCATTACTCCTTATGGAAACTTTGGGTTTATTTATGTACTTGATACTTGATAATAGTGATGAGACACCTTGTAGGATGATTTTACAATCACAAAACTTTGAACATGTCTTTTATGTGATAAAGCATATCTTCATTTGTAGTGATGTAGGTTGGAAACATATTAAACTTGTCAATATAGAAAAATTAGAAAACTATGAGTGAAAAATATTGGGCTAGTGTAACAAAGATACAAAATACTGGATTTTGCTAAGGTTGAACGTAATCTTCTTTTTTTTTGGGACTATACATCCCTTTTTATCAAAAAAGGGGTCTAGCAACTTGATTTATTTTTTGGTTATTGGTTGTTGTGGTATATTAGTTTACAAGGATAACCACTTCTTTTATTGAGCAATATGGACCCTTCATTTACAAAAGGGTTTCATAATCATGGCCTCATTTCATGAACTTTAAGAGTTAGAAAACTTGTTCAGTCAGAAATGAGGATATCCATTTCTTTTCTTAAGTAGTATGACCCCTTTATTCAGAAAAGGAGTCCGTACACATGGATTGTTTTCATAAACTTTGACACAAAAAAACTATATTTTGATCCAATTTGCTCAAATGCTCGGATGGTTTTGCTCAAAAATTGAAAATCCCCAGGTTGAACTAAGTAGGGTATACACATCACCACCTTCTACCTTTCGCACATAGCTGTATGAATGGGAATAATTACCATTGAACCTTTTATATAGTAATCGAGGTGACCTCTTTGTAATTCTGTGAAAAGATATAGCTCTTTTTTTTACTCAGATTACTCCACATCATGCTTGGATGAAAAAAATTCCCTTGGATTGGCTTAGGTAAGCAAAAAAACCAAGCTAAAAAAATCATTACCTCAATTCTTGACAAGAATTGTCAAGAATCATTGTGTGTGTGCGCGCACATGCGCACGTGTGCATGTGCATGTGTGTGTGCGTGTGTGTGTGTATGTGGTTTCTAAGAAAGTATGGCTAGAGAATCACTACAAGATAGCAACACATATTCCAAAGTATGTCCTCCCAAAGAAAAACCAAATAAAACTCCAATTGTGTAGCCTAGGAAATCATTACATGAGATCAAATTTTGAAAATCATGTCGAGCCACTATGGAGGCATTGCAGTGAGGCAAAATCATTTAAAAAATCATGCTTGAAGTAGCAATTTTAGCAGTGGGGGTTGCCATTGGAGAAGATGCGATGTGCAAGTCAAAAGGAGGTTGATAGTCTCAAACACAAATATGGTTCATAATCTTCTTCAACAAAAGTTTCAAGAAAAGATAGAAAATGGGTTGGGTTACCTTGTTTATTGAAAGGACATGTACAAGGAAGAGTTAGAAGAGGCGATTCCTTCATAGATTCACCCAATTGGGTTGCAAGAACATTGCAAGAAACATATTGGGGAAGAGTTAGAAGAGAGGGTCCCTTAATAGGTCCATTCAATTGGTTGCAAGACTATCAAGTGAAGGAAGAAGAGAACCAAGAAACAATTCCCACCATGCCTTCAACCTAGCATGACATACACACATAGACAAAATAAAATAGAATCAGCACTTCTACTTATTAGAAAAGGAAAGGGGGTTTGTGGTGACAAAAACAACTTCACACCTATTTTCCTGTTAATTATGTGAGAATAACAAATCCTATTCCATTATTTGCAGAGTTTTAGTAAATATAAAAGTTAGGGGGGATTCTTCAAGTAATAGGATTCAAAAATATTCCTCAATCCTATGAATGAATAAGGGATTGACTAAGTAGAACCAAGATTGGCCAACATGTAGTGAGAGCAAGTTAGATAAACTATGTGACCTATGAGTATCTTATTTCCAAAACAACTTCTCAAGTGATTGTGAATGCATTGGAAATAAATTAAGAAAATGATTAATGGCTCAAGAATGTGTGTGAACAATAGTAATGCCATCAAACCCCAATAGGATAGTGCTCCTACATGATATTCAAGCTACAAACCCAATAAGATAATGCTCCTACGGGACTAAAAGTTGCAAGTGTGTATATGACCCCTCACACACATTTCAAAGCATGTACGTCCACTAAAACAAAAAGGATGGCACAAAGGCATGATAACATGTATTAGTAGTGTAAAGGAGGTAACTTTGATAGTATCCCTTGTGCACAAAAAAATAATTACTTGACCACAAGGAGCCAAACTTAGTCTTCAGAATGAAACATGTAACTTCAGCACATGTATGTTGTATAGTTCCTTAGAGTAGCCACAACATTGCAAGTGTAATGGACCCCACCCATGTAGGAGTCCTAATTGGACATGGTTCTGTAAGACTATCAAAACAAAAACAGAGAAATGCCACCATGCCATTTCACAAATTGTGTATAAAAGAACAAAGATTGTACAAATGAACCCACAAATCTATCAAACCCATTTTAACCTTCTATCCACTTTGACTTTACTTTTGGATTTAGTATGTAGGAAAAGCTTGCTAAAAGTAATGAAAAATGAAAAAGGTTGCTAAAACTAATGAAACAAAAGAGGACCCTTCAACTCAATCATGATGTACTACTTAAAACGTCCGAGTTATTACTTTGCATCAGATTTAAAAAAGGATCTAAACCTAAGAGAAAGCTCAAAACTATAACTAATGAAGCTACTTGAAATAACAAATCCTTTCACTTTTTGTCTCTTTAGAAGAAAAGAAATGTGCATATTTGGACCTCCGAATAGTATCAGTTTCTCCTGTTTGGGAGGTGTATTTATAGATGCACTCATAATTCCCATAAAAAATTGTACATATTCATAATCCCCTATAAAGAACACTTTCAGAATATATATTCATAAATCTCACCTTTAGCATCCAATGCACACAACTTTAAATGCTAGACCCAAGACAAACCCAACTTAGCATTTAATATTTCAATCAAAATCCCCTCTAAAATTGACTTGGACCATCTATCGATGGAGTTCCTTTCTAAAATCTAACCCAAAGCTAAGTGGTCCCAAGCATGGTCATAACAATAAGGTAATTGTACTCCTAGTGTTTTGCTAGGATCTAACCAAAGAGGATCTTTGTATGCAACATATATTAAATTCTGCCATAAATAAGGACAAGCTCGAGGTCCCAACATGGTGCATCGATAACAATGAAAGGAGCTTATTATATCACATGCATTATTAGAACACATTATCTACACATGTGAAACCACAAAGCACTGTAAATTTCTTTAAAAACCTTCAAAACAACCCTTGACCATCACCCCCATAAAATAGCCACTAATTACCTCACAAGCACTTGGTAGATACCGAAAGGCAGTTATAGCACTATCTATGTGTCCATTTCCTCAATAATAAAGCCAAGGATATTAATACAACATTGTATGCTACTTAGATCCCTTGACTTCATTAAAGAGGAGAGGACAAATCTAACAAAAACAAAAAACTAGGTGATTGAAATGGTCTTATCAATTTGCATGGTGGAACAAGTATAAGACTTGCTTGAATGGCCTCATTCAATGAATCAAGATAATCCAAGTTACTCAAGTAACATGCCCAATAATGGCACACAACAAGGTGAATATTATCAAGAGAGAATCTCATTGGAAAAATCAAGTGACATCACAAAAGATGACCAATAATGGAAGCATCAACATGATGATGAAACTTGGCAAATATGACCATAAGTAAAGTCATGCACTTTACTTAAACCACCCTCAACCTTAGTGATATCAAATGATCAAATCGGTAACTTTGGTGTATCATACTCATATAAATCCTATACATAGGTGAAAGGATAGGTGAAAGGATTTGATAAGATACACAGCTTATTGGAGCGTAGTACAAAAAATAAACTAGAATCCCAATACAATATGACAATAAAGGACTACAAACCTACAAGGGAGCTATTCAATGGTTGTAGCTTTTTTAATGTTGAAATCGATGCCATTTGGAAGTTTTAATATCACAATGAGCATAATTTTGGCATTAAATGGCATACATTTAGAGTGCTGGTATGCAATCACAACCCAAAATTTAAATATGCATATCTTTGTGGGGTTATCGTCTCGCTAGGTGGAGGAGTTAAAGGTGCATCCAAGCCAGTTTTGAGCAATACTATAAATTTGTGAAATTTTAAGATTGACCTATCTTTGGAATTTTTGTAAGTCTTTAAAGATAACAAACATCCAAGATTGTGAATTGATGAACGTGTGGTGTGGGCATTATTGGAAAAGCAAATTTAATGTCCACTTTCTTTTATGTTCAAAAATATAGAAAGGTTGGTCACCCTTGTCTTTGATGTAAAATGAAAGGGGAAGCTTTGCACAACCATGAGGTTCCAAGTTACATGCATTTATGCATATTCTTATTGGATTTGTAGCATGAATATCATGGAGAAGCACTATCCTATTGGAATTTGATGGCATGAATAGTTAACTTTATTTTCACTAGTCCTTTATCAACCTTTAAAGTTGGTGCTTCTCCTTGAGAGTATAATGCATCTCCTATAAATAAATGTCAAAATTTGAAGACAATTTTGCTTACATTGTATTGTCAAGTCATTTTCTAATTGATGATGACAAAAGGGTGACTGCGTTCTAGTGTGTATAGTCTTGAAATCGAATGAAGCAAAAAGGAGGAATAGTTATGTTGATGACCTCAGTTTGTACAACATATGGAGATCTTTAAAAAACCACCTTTTCCTCAAAATTGGAGCCCAAATGGAGGCTATGCAAAAGAGACAAAGAGGTAAAAATGAACTATCATTTGAGGATAGATTTCATGACCTCAGAGACTCATCAAGGGGTTAATTTACAATCCTTGCTATCTCTACGGAGAAACGAGGAAGATGACTTGACGTACTTGGACCGTATAAATAGTTTATATAGAAAGATGACGTGACGTACTTGGACCATATAAATAGTTTATAGTATTTGGACCCTTCTCTTATTGAGTGAGGCGGTATGTGTTACACATGTTCTTATAATCTCAACAAAAAAGACATAGGCTCACTTTCTTTTCTCAAGGACTGTCCTCTTGTTTTTGGATGGATAGAAGGTAGTGCTAGATAGACACACTTTAAGAATAACTTAAGGTCTACTATTGTGAGCCATTGAGGAGGAAGCACCAAGGAAGAGTTGGAAACTACAAAATATATACAAAAATGTGTTTTATTTGGGACCTTCAGCCTTGTAGCATCCATTGGAGACTAATGGAAATGGCACCATCTGGGCTGTTGCTTGACTTTGGTATGGTCTTGCCAAATCTCCCATTCTAACTCCAACATGTTTTTTTAAGAGGGATAAATGGGTTTGGTTTGACTAAAAAAGAGAAACTATAAATTTCTATGGACAAGAAAAGGATTCTGCTCCATGTTTGGGCTTTGACGAACAAATTGCTGGGTTGTCGAGGGATTTCCGCCCTTAACAACCGTGAATCATGAATTTTCCGCCCCACCAGTGGGCCCCTCTACTTGTGGGACTCGCGCTAGGAGAAGGGATCCATGACAGAGAACGCGTACCCATTCCACAGGTTAAGAGTAGAATAGTGACTGGAGGAAGTTCATGGATCCCTTCTCCATATCTCACAAACTGTCTTCCTTGGATGCTCTCGAGCGATGGCGCAAGGGCTTCTTCGCTGTCAATGCATGCCTCAGATGCATGCCTACGATGCTTCCCATAATGCTTCTTGAGCTCTCTCTTTATCTCTCTCTGAGACTGCGGCGACACCCCTTCATAAATTTCAATTCATGTTTTCATCACTTTCCCGCAGGAGCTTGTTCTAACGCAAAGCCTGTGATTCACACTTTGTGTTGAAACACCGATGCATTGCCTGCCTCCCACACTGCCACGAAGACTGCTGACCTAATGTACATCCAACTTGCTGCCAGCGTCCAAGGAAGTTTGTGAGCGGTTTGGCTTGGTGGAAAGGGAGGCTCAACGAGGAAGCTATGAACATGTGGCCGCCAGTGAGGGGGAAGATAGCCGCGAGACTGCGAGTCAATCCGGTTTGCCCCTTCTGTGGCAAATTGGTGGAATTTGGCGAAAGACCTTGAGTTAAAGTGTATCTTTAGTTTTGTTGCTTTTAGCAATTTGAAGGTTTCTTTCTCCTTTCATTAGTTTTAGCTACCCTTTCATTAGTTGAAGGGTTCTTTCTCCTTTCATTAATTTTGGCTACCCTTTCCTCCATACCACAACCAAAAAAATGTCAAAGTGGATTGTGTCTTGTTATGCCAAAAAAATTACGGGAGCCATCAGCTCTCTCTCTCTCTCTCTCTCTCTCTCTCTCTTTTTCTCTCTCTCTCTCTCCCCATTGGCTCCATTCGTGGGGAATATAATGTTCCAATGAAGTAAAAAAATATAGTGTTACAAAGCCGTGTCCAATTAGGACTCCTATATGGGTGGGGTCCGGTTCCTTGTGGTAAAGCAAATGTTGTGCACAAGGGAGATGCCTGTTACAAAGCCATGTTCAATTAGGACTCCTATATGGGTGGGATCCAGCTCCTTGTGGTAAAGCAAATGTTGTGTACAAGGGAGATGCCAAAGTACATATTCGATAGTACTTTATCGTGCCTTTGTGTCCTTCCTTTATCACACTAATACTTTATCATGGCTTTGTGTCCTTCCTTTATTTAATGTAAGTACATGAATTGAAATGTATACGAATTGTCCTTTTCTTTAAGAATACTAGGACACACCCAACAATTCTAGTTACCTAAGGAGCACAATCTTATTGGTTGGGGTCTCATAGCCATGAACAAGTAAGCGCTTCTATATGAGAGTATAACGTATATGCCATAAATAAATGTCCTGTGTGAATACAAGTTTGAGAAGCCATTTTCTAATGTAATCTATGAGATCATGCATTTGGGCCCTCCTCTTATTTAGTGGGGCAATATGTGTTATGTAAGTTCTTCTTATCTAAAGGAAAAAGACAAAGCCTTACTTTCTTTTCTCGAGGAGTGTCCTTTTGGGGTTTGAATGGCGAGAAGTTAGTGCCAAAGAGAAACACTTGTGCGAATGAGTCAAGGCCTATGAGAGGAAAGCACTAAGGAAGAGTTGAAAACTACAAAAAATAATAAAATTTGTCTTGTAATTGGTGTTTTGAGACTTAGGGAAGTGCACCATTTGGTTTTATTACTTGACTTGGAACTATATTGCCAAATCATAGATGCTAACTCCAATACGTTTTTCACTAAGCTAGGAGCCTATGGGGTGACACCACTTTCAATGCCTATGTTTTCAGTCGGACGCTCTCTTGGGCGCAACGAATAGGCTGCCCACTTTATTTTATTCGCCCATCCGTGAGTCACCCTCCACATCAGATTTTTTCACTTTGCGGGTGGACGAATGTGAAAGCACTAAGGCGTGGGCGCACATTTTCATTGGAGCGGGTACCGTATGCCAATTTGCAGGCGAACGTGTGTGAAACCCCCCTAAGGCCATAGGCAAGGTGCTGAGGGAGGCGTGGAGGTGATTCGTGGTGTTTAGAAGCCTGAGGTGCCTTCTTGGACGTCAATGGGGGCCATGAGGGCTGATGGTGACGTCCAGGCAAGGGGTGAGAACGAGGACAGTTTCCTCGAGAGTGGCAATCAATGGTTTGTTGTTAGTTTAAAAAAAAAAAAGCCCGTGGACACGACCAAAAACGCGTGCTAATAAGGAACGGACACGAGGGGTAACAAAAACGCGGTAACGCGTTTCCCCTTCCACAGCTTAAGGGGAAAGCTAAGCAGGTAGTGACTGGAGGAGGTCATGGATCCCTTCTCCATATCTCACAAACAGCCTTCCTTGGATGCTCTCGAGCGATGGCGCAAGGGCGTCTTCGCTCTCAATGCATGCCGCCGTTTCCGCCACACTGCCAACGTCCAAAAGAGACGCCAGCAGGTGCATCTCGAGCGCCCCACCTCTCTCTCTCTCTCTCTCTCTCTCTCTCCTAGACCGCCTTCAGAGTTTCCATTCGCTTTCCTGTCCTAACGCAAAGCCCGGAGCTTTCAGTTGTCTTGTGTCGTTTTAAATTAGAAGGCCGCCTAGAGTATCGTACTGCATTGCCTCGTTACGACCAAGGTTTAAGAGTGAAAAATCATTCAGCAAGAACCATAAGCGCGTTCAGCTCTTTAAAGTCTAGGCGAAAGCGAGCGAAAAGAGAGAGAGAGAGAGAGAGGGGGGGGGGGGGGGGCGGGGGGGTTGTTTGGTAGTGGATGCATAATCTCATTTACATGAATCAGTAACGAGCAAAGCAAGAACAATAGCAAACTCCACATCAAGGTGCGTCATAGGGAGGCGTGATAGAGGGTGTTATGCTTTGGCCTCCCATAATGGAACAAGAGAGGAATTAGCACAAATTTCTTTTAGTCTCATTTGGGTCTCCTAACAATTGTAGGTAAATTTAAAAGCTGGCTTGCATGGGAGCACTCCACACAGGAACTCGGTTTTCACTAGATCAACTCCACATTATTTTGGCCTCCGATAAGGAACAATACAACAATTGGCACATATTTCTTTTAAGGTCCTCAAGAGAATGTCGACTACCTTTTGATTAGCCTTTTGCTTTAGGGCTAGCCTTTGTCACGGATGAGTGTTCCCTTAACCTCCAAAGTGCTGACAGAAACTCAATATGAAGGCCTTTGTATAAAGGGATGCTTTGTGTGGAATTGTGTATGTGAGAACATATGTTCATATTGTGGCCTATACCCAGGGTTGGGCGGTAATGACATCTGGGAATGTCATAGTAGCTAGTCCTTGTTCTGTGTGATGGAGTTTATGGTTTTCAACCTTGTGAGTGACTAAAGTGAGATTGAAAGTGTATTGTGTTGTGCTTTTTAAAGAATGCGTTTGGGCATGTTTCTAGTGAGAGAGGACGAGGATTAGGAGGAGCAGTAGTTCTTCACAGGTCCGTCCTTTTGGGAACCATCTTAGTAGAGTAGAGAGATACACACTCGAGATTTCTCTGGATCCGGATCTGACACATGAATAGCCGGGATTTGTTTGTTGCAGTATGCTATTCTCCCCCCGACCTCCGACTTTGCCCGAGATGTCCGAGAGGAGACGGAGGCATCACCATATGCAGCTCTCTATTAGGACATTGTTGACTTCTCGAGCCGCGGGGAAGTCGTCCTGGTTGGGGACTTCAACATGAGGAGAGGGGTTTGTCATGTACCACTTACCGACTTCAAAGACGATTCCATTTTACTGCTAGACATTGAGCTTGAGGACGCACGTATGATGCGAGTTTCAGCTGATAGAGTCACATCTTACAAGTCACATCTTACAGGCCGTCTCTATTAGATCTAGGCAGGATGCATGATCTTATTATTTATAATGGTCTTGATAGATGGCCCTCCTCAGGTGGTTTTACATGCTTTCCACATGGAGGAGGCTCTAGCGTTGTTGATTAGATCATGGGATCCCCTGTCTTCGCCTCTCGTATTAGTGATTTTACTATCGCACCCTCTCTTCTCGGCACTGATCACACATATCTTATCTTTAGTATCTCTATACCCCATCTCACAGTACCTCCCACTCCACATATCACTCACACCACTTATCATGACATATATTTCGACTGCAGCCTCTTGCTTATGTATTCAGCTCACCTATACACATTTCTCACATATATTGACTTTATACCCTTACTAGAGAATTGTGCTGCTCTGGTCACCTGCTTACTACACGAGGCTGTCCTTCACGCTTTCCCTCACACTACTCGCTCCACTTGTCCACCCCCACCTAGGACCATCCCTTGTAATAGTTGGTACGATGATGAGTGCAAGGCTTTACGCCGTCAACTTAGATTCAAAACCAAAAACCACCTCCCAAACGAGCCAGAGACGCTACGCGAGTATCGTCGATTGGTACGTAGGAAGAAGTTGGATCTTGTCCCTCAAAACGAGGAGGAATTACTAAATATTCTGTTTAGTAACAACTTTAAGGACTTTTGGTGGAGATTTCTAGAGGGGTGGTCCCCTTCACCACTCACTGACACTCAAGTCTGGCATAATTATGCACGCACGCTTTATGATATCCCAAATCAGCCAGCTCTTGGCCTCTCACACATACCCCCTCCCACATCCTGCACACTCTTCATAATGGCCTAGCGAAAGATCATGAGGGCCTATGCAATGAATTCATTGCATATGGGATTAATCTCCTAGTCCTGATCTTAGCAAAGCTCTTTAATGAAGCTGTTTGTCTGAGTTTCCATGCACCAGGGCTGCGAGCGAAAGATCATGAGGGCCTATGCAATGAATTCATTGCATATGGGATTAATCTGCTAGTTCCAATCTTAGCAAAGCTCTTTAATGAAGCTGTTTGTTTGAGTTTCCACGCACCTGGGCTATTAACACTATTTCACCCATCCACAAGGCAGGGGATCCCATGAGCCCAGAGAACCAGAGGACCATTATGATTGGACATGTTAAGATTTATGGCATCAGTGCTTGATTATGAGATCAGTCGATTCGCAGAGAAGCAAGAACTTAGAGTAGATGGACAGATTGGATTGAGACGTGATCTTGGGACTATGGACACATTCTCACACTTAGATGTATCATTGAGGAGGCGAGGGCATGGAAACAGAGGGTTTATTGCTGCTTTGTGGATTTTCGTAGAGCCTTTGATACGGTTTCAAGAGCCTGTCACATCATGTGTTCGTAGGACTTGGGTTATGACTAGGAGATCATTTGGGCTATCATGGCACTTTACGAGATGGACTTAGGCAGAGTTCAGATAGGGTCTGGATGGACAGATGAGATCACGAGTACTATTGGGGTCAAACAAGGGTGTCCGTTATCACCAACCTTGTTTAGTCTCTACATTAATGAGCTTGAGACAATTATGCAGACACTTGGGATGGATGGATGTTATCTCGCTGATACTCTGATTAAGATCTTGTTATACGTAGATGACATGGCACTCTTATCTTCTTCAGTAGAGGGTCTCCAGAGACACCTAGATATACTACAGTCCTTTTGTGATTCTTATGATTTGAAGGTCTACCTTAGTAAAACCAAGGTCATGATCTTTAACACATCTCGAGCCGCTATGCACTGGGAGCAGTTCTCTTTCTGCGGGTCGCCGGTGGAGATTGTTTTGTCATATACATACCTAGGGGTTCTCTTCTCTGGACCTATCTTTACTTTGAGACCGGTGATGCAGGCCCGACTGAGCAGAGGATGTGCTTCATTGGCCAGATTAGAGAGATAATGCTTCTGCTCACATTTTCAGGACCCGCAGATCAAGGGCTTGATTTTGGAGTCCTTGGTCCGTCCAGCGGGGATGTATGGCAACCCTAGTTGGGGGTCAGATTTGTTAGATATAGAGTGGGCTCGGGTGGAGCACCTCCAAGTTCTTATGCTATCATGGATGATTCGCAGTAAGCCGTCAGCTCCTCACCATATCATTCAGGTTGAGTTTGGGTCATCTCCACTATAGCTTGATGTAGCATTTCAGGTTATTACCTACCTATATCGGGTCAGGGGGTACAGAGATCGCACTTCTGGACCAACAGATCACCGTGGCTAGCATTGTCCTCCTCTATGGCACTATTAGCGGCAGGTGATCAGAGATGTTGGTTTGCACGCATACAGAGATGGTTTGAGTGCCTAGGACTCTACATGGATAGACTCCCCCCTTTCAGTATAGCATTGACGCGCCTTTTTTCCCTCTCCTGTCTCATGAGGTCAGCCAGGTCATTCGTGAGGATCTTTTGCAGCTACACACTTTCAGGACCTGGTTTGGACCACCCAGTGAAGCTCAGCTTCTACAAGGATCATTGTTTACATATCACAGTGGAGGGTTTTATCGATCCACCAGGATATACGCAGACCCACCTACCCCACTCACTAAGAATCTCTATTGGGTAGTTTCTGGTCTCTTCACATAAACTTCGCATAGAGAGTGGTAGGACTGAGGGTTTGCCCAGGGAGAGACGCATATGCACATTAGCTGACATACAGGAGATTGAGTTGGAGGAGCATTTCATTTTTAGATATCTAGCATACCATGAGATTCGAGGATGCTTCTATTGCCTCTTCAGAGATAGTTCTGGGTTATTGTCCCGCTTTCTCTCCTTTTTAGACTAGAGATGCTTAGCTGCCTTCATTCATGAGGCAATTATACACCGAGAGCATCTACTTCGATCACAGAGACAGGAGTGGGCCTCCTTGATCAGAGCACAATCACTGAGTTCTTCCAGCGAGACCATGCGCATTCCACACCTCGAGGCCCCTCCACGATTGTGACATAGAGCTAGCGACACGACAGCTCAGACAGAGGGTTGATGCACATATTACACTTGGGGATATTCCTTCCCTGTTCCACCAACAAGGGTCACTATAGCCCTTATCAGATGCAGAGCTACGACCAGGTTACGACACATGTACACGTTCGCGGGCAGCTGCCAGCACTCTATCTTTGACTTTATGCCCTCACTACCTCATTCCCCTCGACGCTTTGATGATGAGTATGTTAGTGTTGTGTAGACGATCATCATTCAGACATGACTATGTAGCACTCAGTACTTATCATTTGCATTTTGCATTGGAGTGGATGCTCGTTTAGTAGCTCCACCCCACAGCTTGTTTGTATCAGGATTTTTCATAGTCTCATAGACCCATCGGTCTTTCGAAAACTTTAATAAACTCTCTCTCTCTCTCTCTCTCCTTTTCTTGCATGCTTCTGCACTCGCCTTCATCAAGATATATATAAGGTTCTCAAGATGGGGCAAACTATTTTGGGTCAGCTAACACATGTAGGTAATTATAAAAGCTCACTTGCATGGAGCATAGTTACAATCAAACGTTTGGAAGTTGGAGTTTCCAAACGTTTGATAAGTTTGAAAAAATGAGGTGGAGTTTCCAAACGTGGGTTTTTTTAATATCATAATTTCAATTAAAAAAATGCTATGCTGCATATTGTCATTACAAATAATAATGCACAGCTTATAAGCTAGAAATTTCATTTAAATTTAGAATTTTAAAGCAAAAACCAGTTACAAACTTACCACTGCCAAACTAGTCACATTTTAAGTTTTGGCGCTCAAAGAGTTGAACTACAAGCTTGGAACTTGGGGCCTAGGCCCATAAATTGAAAACAACATTACAAACTCAAATACGAAACCTTTTTTCTCAAAAAACAGCTTACAAGTTAGAACTTGCTAGCTGCAAAACATGAAACTTGAAAGCAATGGTGTCCCTAAACATCAATGTCAAGGCTAGGAACTACTAACTAGCTACTAAATAGCTGTTAGCTAGTAGCTAGCATCTAAAAGCTAGAGCAGGCTGTAGCATGCAACCCTAGGGCCTGGAGAGCTGCAAACGTCATGACCTTGGAGGTAGAGCTGTTGCTTTCAACGCAAGAGGTATGGATGCCGTTGTGCGTGTAGGGGCATCAAAACAGGCATGAAAAAAGAGGCGAAATCTTCATAGTTTAAGACTTAGGGTCTTTTACAAACGTTGATTTTTTCAAACGTGGTTTTCAAACGTTTGAAAATTTTCAAACTTGTGCATGCAAAGCAAAGTTTGATTGAAGTTTCCAAACGCCTGTTTTTCAAACGTTTCCAAACGTTTGGTAAATCAATCAAACGCGTTTGATAGTAACTATGGCATGGAGTACTCTCACATGAGTTCGGTTTCTTTGTTGCACTCACTACATCAGCTCCACACTATTTTCCAAAAGGAGAGTTGTTTGGGTTTCATTTTGTGCTTAGTTCTGCCCAGAGTGATGTCTGTGGGGAATCTTGGATGTTGTGCTGTATGTCAGGCCTGTCCTTCAAGGAAATTGTTTTTCAGCTAGTTAATGTTGTCGCTTCATATTTTCTAGTTTGTTAAAACTATTTTTTGTAAATTGCCTGTAGAATGGTCTCTCTTCACTCGTGTCTGTGTGCTGTATGTGCGTATGTGTGGCTGTGTCCTGTATCTGCAAATTTTTTGTTTTTGATTTTTGCTTAAATTGCCTCATTCAATGAATAATCATTTAATCATGAGCACAAACAACTCTTGTTTGATAAACCCTGCGTGCAGAGTGTCAGTGAGGTTCCCGAAGTGTATTTCCTTCCACAGAGGCTGGCTTCAGTATTTTGGTTTGGTGAAGTTGCTACTGCTGGTGCAGATGCTTTGTTGTTTTTTTCTGCTTTCAAAAGCCTGTGTTGAATCTCTGAATGTTGAGTGTGCTTGCTTTAGGATGAGAATAGGAAATCTGTCGCCTTAATGCCCCATTATTACCTAAGAAAAGGGACATCAAATTGAGTTTTTGTATAATGATAGCTCGTTTGGAGATCTTATTTCTTATGGCCTGGGTGCTGATGTCTGTGTAGCTATAACTAAATGATGTTGTGCCATGTCTGCAGACAAAGGAGAAGAAAAACCTCAAGGTTGCTGTACTAGCAACCCAGGCAGCCCTCTTGTTCCTAGGTGGCCCTTCTTTTAATACATGTACATGCTGCTTTTTGCTATTCTGATCTTCTTTTGACTTGTTTGTGTGGACTCTGTGTAGGGAAGAGGTTTAAAGTTACTGCAGACCAGCTGGAAAACATACAAGATCATCTTGAGCTGTATGAAGGGCTGGGCAGTGTGGAAGGTATCGCTGCCAAGCTTGATGTCAGTTCTTTGGATCGGGGGATTGAAGGTAGTGACAAAGATATTAAGGAAAGAATTGAGGAGTTTGGTTCGAATAAGTATGATGAGAAACCTCCACGAGGTTTTCTTGTATATGTTTGGGAGGCGTTTCAAGACTTAACACTTATCATTCTAGTAATATGCGCAGTAGTCTCCCTGGCCATAGGCATTCCAACGGAGGGCATAAGCCAAGGTTGGTACGAGGGAGTGGGGATTCTTCTCAGCATAGCCATTGTGGTGTTGGTCACTGCAGCTAGTGACTATCAGCAGTCTCTCCAGTTTCAAGACTTGGAGAAAGAGAAGAAGAAGATAAAAGTGCAGGTGTTGCGTGGTGGTGATAGAAAGATCGTATTAATATATGACATTGCTGTGGGAGATGTAGTGCTGCTTTCAACTGGTGATCAAGTCCCTGCTGATGGTGTTTTCATTTCTGGGTATTCTCTGTCAATTGACCAATCTAGTTTGACAGGCGAGAGTGACCCTTTACATCCAAGTAAAGATAAGCCTTTTCTTTTGTCAGGAAGCATGGTGCAAACTGGATCTGGAAAGATGCTAGTGACAGCTGTAGGGATGAGGACAGAATGGGGAGGTCTGATGTCTAAACTCAGTGAAGATGGTCCTAATGAGACTCCGTTGCAGGTGCGCCTCAATGGAGTAGCAACCATAGTGGGGAAAATTGGCCTGGTCTTTGCTCTGCTTACGTTTTTCGTCCTCTTGATACGATTCTTGATCACGAGATTTGAAGAGGGATTCAGTCACTGGAGAGCAGAATATTTCCTTGAAATTGTGAATTACTTTGCAATTGCAGTTACAATATTAGTAGTGGCTGTACCAGAAGGACTTCCGCTTGCTGTGACTTTGAGCCTTGCTTATGCCATGAAACAGATGATGAAGGATAAGGCTCTTGTTCGCAATTTGTCAGCGTGTGAGACAATGGGCTCAGCTACATGCATATGTAGTGACAAGACAGGAACACTAACGACTAACCATATGACTGTTGTAAAAGTGTGCTGTGGTGGACTTGTAGATGTGGCTGAGAAAGCAGGGTCAAATCTCTCTGACAAAGCGTTGGAGCTTTTTCTCGAGGGTATCTTTCTGAATACAAGTGGGGATGTGGTGGAGCACGGTGGTCAGCGTACGATACATGGGTCAGCTACAGAATCTGCCATTTTAGAGCTTGGTTCATCTTTGGGTGGACGGTTTCATGATGTGAGGTCAAATTGCGAACTTGTCAATGTTGAGCCGTTTAGTTCGGCCAAAAAGAGAATGTCTGTTTTGGTAAAGCTGAGAAATGGCAAGTATAGGTCATTTTGCAAAGGTGCTTCAGAAATCATCTTGAGAATGTGTGACAAAAGAATGGATAAAACTGGAGAATTGATTCCTTTAAACCGTGAGGAGTTGGAGAGTGTGATCTCATCATTTGCTAGGGAAGCTCTTCGCACCCTGTGCTTTGCCTATACAGACTTGGAAAGCTTGCCTCAAGAAGGCGAGCTCCCAAAGGAAGGTCTTACTTTTGTGGCCATTGTTGGAATTAAGGATCCTGTTCGACCTGGTGTAAAGGACGCTGTACAGCTTTGCTTCAAAGCTGGAATTAGGGTCCGCATGGTTACAGGTGATAATTTAGAAACGGCAAAGGCCATCGCCCGTGAGTGCAACATCCTTACAAAAGAGGAAAATGCGGTTGAGGGGCCTCAGTTTCGCAATTGGAGCGAGGATGAGAAGCTGAAAAGAGTTCCTGATATAGAGGTAAGTGGAACTACATTTTGTATTCTCTTGTTGGGCTAGTCTGGGGACTCAAAGTAAGCACCAGTGGCTTTTGTACAAGTCAGCAGAATTTTTAGTTTGACAAAAACTTTTGTTCCTGAAAGGATTCACATATCGAATAGATTGCATATAAAGATGATGCGGATCTTCATTTAGTTCATGTGTTCGTGTGTGAGATAATGCCTGCCAGTGACTTGTAACCCTGCTTTTTTAAAACTCTCTTATATGCCCGTGCTTCTTACCGCTTGGCTATGTATGACAGTTTCCATTGTCATTGGTTGCTATTGCAGTAATGATATGAATTTCATTCTTTCAGCTTCATATTCTGGTTTTCATGAAGTTTCTGTCATTGCTGTGTTCTTAAAAGGCGGATAATGCAAGTGCCTAACATTTGTTCAAGATTTGCGTTTTTGTGGGGTTTACCCATGTGTTTTTCATGTGAACCTGGGGAGACCGGTCGGACAGGCATAAATAACTTGGATAAGGAGGTGTGTGTGTGTGAGCACATTGCAAATGATGCATCTGTGATTGTCAGAAGACTTAGCCATCCCTGGCTTTGCTTCAATTTGCAAAGGCCTAGCTTGGGCATTGTTGGGACGCGGTACCAGAAGTGAGCTCTGCATGCCTGCAGAGTGAAATTTTAGCTCAGATATGATGCGTAGTAGTTAGAAGGCAGTGTCGGGATCTGATCTCAAACAGTACATGTGTCCAACCCTAGGCCAGTCTCAACCTGCGTGTGATGCTAGCATGCTTTTCATGTCACTGCGTAACTCTAGGATGCATTGATCATGCTCCTATTTACTCTTTGCATTGTACCCTGTATTGTTTACAGGCCAATTTTGTGAATTCTTTTATTTGAAAGATGCTGGTAATGAGGGCATGTCAGAATAGGTTTATGGCCTACCCATAAAGGGGCTTACTAGTGTGTACCGGCTAACTAACCGTCCAATCAAGGCCAGCCTCAGTCAACCATAAATACCAGAAGCAGAACCAGGGTTGCGATTCATCAACCTACTTGGCATAAGATATCCTTACTACGCAAAGGAATGTGCAAAATAGCTGATTTGCACGGCTGATCTAGGCCCCGCCCTCAAGTCTAACTGGTCTGCTATGAAGGGAGATGCTAAAAAAAAAGGCTAACTCAGCAGCCTACAAGGCGAGATGGTCAGTACAGGTAGGGCTTGGGTCAGCCAGACCCCCTTTCCCCAGCTATGTAAGGGCATCTTCCAGGCCACTTGGAGCAGCCCTCAATTAGCCAACTACAGAGCCCAAGGCAGGTGTAACAGCAAATAATTGAGAGCCTCTCCATATGCAGCCTCAGGACATCTAGACATGCACTATAGCTTTAAACTCAAGAACCCTAAAATTAACACAAAGGGTCTTTGTGAACTTTGGGAGGATGCTATGTACTTAGAATTTGATGTCGTGCTTCGTAGTCGAACTTGGGATTTGGGGGCAAGGCGAAATTGTAACATGAAACGGTAATCTGATTGTGTAATTCACAGCAAGACCTTTTTTAAACCCTTAGTGAGGAATTAGCGTTATACACCATAGAGAGAGAAAGGAGATGAGGGTAGAGAGAGAGTAGAGTCGACAACCGATTGTGTCCCTGTATGCACTGATGGCCCCCTCCTCCAATCAGGGGAGAGCTCAAAATTTTGAGCAAGCTCATATGCACACTTATAATCCCGTGGCTTGAAACTTCTGACATACCACTGGATGTCTGTATGTAGCCCATGGAGAAATTTGCTCAGCTTTTGACTGTCCTCTAACTGCAACTGTATAAACACCTGAGTGAACTTATTGGCATAATGATTCACCGTCTCGGTGTCTCCTTGGCATAGCTTGTAGAAATGACTCTAGAGCCTGTCCAGGTACTGCGGTGGCAGGAACCGTGATCGAAGATCTTTCACGAATTCCGTCCAGCTGTAGAGAGGTGTCTCCTCGTCTGCATCATAGCGGTCCTTCTGTCACTTGAGCCACCAGGTGACTGCCTCGCCTGTGAGGTGCATGGATGCTAGGATGCACCGCTCGTTGTCCTTTGTAGGCATCACTGAAAAATAACTTCCGAACTGATTGAGCCATAAAGTCAACACTAAGGGTTCCTACTTACCATTGTACCGTGTTCCCGTTCTTCCTTCTCTTCTCGAGCAGTATGTTCTCGGAGCTCCTTGGCCTCTTGAGCCTTGCAGTCCCGGAGTTCCTTGGCTTCTCGAGCCTCTCGATCGCATTCGTCTTTTGCTTCTCGAGCTTTCTGATCGCGTTCTTCTTTTGCTTCTCGAGCCTCTCGATCGCATTCTTCTTTGGCCTCTTGAGCTAGCCTTTCACGCTCTCTAGCAGCCTGCGCACGATCTAAACATGTGCAGGATTCTGTGGTGGGGGTGGTGGTGGTGGTGTTGGCGGTTGAGGCATTGAACCCTCACCCCCCCGGTGTTGGACTGCTCACTAGTGCTCATGGTTTCCTTGCCGGATCTTGTCTGGACCATAAAACAATAGAGCTGCCCCTAAACTAACCCTCCCTATCTCAGGAAAATGAAGCTCTGATACCAATGTAGCCGGAGATAGACTATCCTCACTCTCTCTCCTAACTGCAACTGCAAGATGATGCACTCAATACACAAAGTGAGCTGTGGATGTGAGTGAGAGAATCAGAGGGAGAGAATGTAGTGGACCTCCGAAGAGGAAATAGATACAACTGAATAATGAATGCCCTTTGAAGGGCTGAATACAACTGTATGAAGGGGCTAAAACCCTCACTGCAAAACCGGAAGACTAGACTACCTAGAGGAGGTGAATCCTCACTAGATTTCTGAAGAGGCTGAGGCTACCCTGCTGGCTGATAGGTCAGCATGGCTGACTTGGTCAACGCCGACCGTTGACCAGGCTAGATAAAAAGTCAGCTTCATCCAAAAGTCAACGCGTTGACTTTTGACCAAATAGTCAACTTTACATTTTTGGACCTGCGATGATGTGGTGTTGACTGCCTATTGACTGTGTGCTGATTGCTGATTGCGCAGGGCTTCTTGAAGCTGTACAGACACCTACGTGGCCGTTGGTCTGGTTGCCTGTGCTGGCACTAGCTAGCATGGCCACGGGCGTGTGGATGCCTGTGACAGGACAAGCCCGGCAAGGGTTAGTTCAAAGACTCTAAGAGCAACAAGACCGAGGATGTAGAGAAAAAGAGGCAGATGAAGTGCTTCTACTGTGGAAAGCTTGGTCATTCTGCTAAGGAGTGCCGCAAGAAGAAGGGGACCTCAAGCAAAAGGAGTCCAAATCCAAGGAGGAGCCAAAGATCGAATCGGCAAACATCATGATCGGCACTCTCTTCATCATCACTGAGTACTGCTCCGCCTGTACAGTTAGTGAAGGAAAGGAAGGCTGGTACGTGGACAGTGGAGCTTCAAAACACATGTCCAACAAGGGTGGTTCAAATCCATGGAAGGTACGCATCTCGATTCCAAGGTCATTGTGGGGGATACCTGGATGTGCCTTGTGATTCCACTCATCACGACTGCAGGAAACGAGGAGTTGATTTTCGGTGTACTGTATGTACCGAATTTGTGCAAGAAACTGTTGTCTGTTAGTTAGATGGACAAGCACAACATGTCGGTCTTATTTGACAACGGCAAAGTCACTGTCACATCCAAGGCAAATGGAAAGGTGGTGGCTCAAGTAGTCGAGGAGCATGGGCTATATCGGCTCAACGCTCTATTGGTGCACAGGGACCATGGTAGATCCAAATTGTGGCATGAGCGGTTCGGTCACGTCAATTATGGCACTCTCACCGAGATGCAAAAGTAAAAGATGGTGGATGGACTTCCACCAATTGCAAGCAATGATCGTGTTTGCAGGGCTTGCTTGGAGGGCAAGCAACACATGGACAAGGTCTCACAGGAGGCCTCATCACAGGCCAAGAAGTTGCTTGAATTGGATTCCGACATCTGCGACCCAATGTTAATAAATTCATTCGCAGGTTTGCGGTATTCTCTTTTATTTGTGGATGATTTCAGTCGCATGACATGGGTATTCTGCCTGGCTAAGTAGTCTCATGCTTGTGAGAAATTCAAAGATTGGAAGGCCCAAGTAGAGAAGGAAAGCGGGGAGGTAATCAAAGCCTTCCGCACAGACAGAGGGTGAGAGTTCACTTCTAGCGAGTTCAATGGATTTTGCAAGAAGCACGGGATCAAGAGATAGCTCACTACAGCTCGCACATCTCAACAGAACCGAGTTGCTGAGAGGAAGCACAGGACCGCCGTCACAGAGACAGGTTTGACCATGTTGCGAGGGAGGAATCTCCCGAAAGCTTATTGGGGTGAAGCCGTGAACATTGCCGTTCACATCCTCAACAGAATCAAGAACAAGGCTGTTGATGACAAGACTTCATATGAAGCTTACTATGGTAGTGCAGCGGTCTCAACGCAACATGAAGACTCCCTTCGTGAACTACGCTATGGTGGCTCAACTTAAGGAGCCCCATTCCTTCAAGGAAGCGAATGATATTCCAGAATGGCAGGAAGCCATGCAGGTAGAGATGGATGCCATTTTGAAGAATGACACATGGGATTTAGTACCCAAACCAACCAAGTGGAAGGTCATTGGGACTAAATGGGTGTACAAGCTTAAGTTTAAGTTAGATGGGAGCTTGGACAAGTACAAAGGGAGATTGGTGGTGAAAGGCTATGTACAGTCAGAAGGACTTGACTTTGATGAGACCTTTGCGCCCACAGCTAGGATGGTGACCATTCAGACAGTCATTGCCTTGGTTGCTCATCACAGTAGGCCTATTTTTCAGATGGACGTCTACTCTGCATTTTTGAATGGAACCCTGGAGGAGGAGGTATATGTGGCAAACAGCTTGGTACCAGTGGATAGATGTTTTCTTTGAGAAAATCGGGCTTCAGTGGAGTCCATTAGAAGCAAATCTTTATCTCGACATAGAGAGGGATTTGCGGCTGGTATCGATCCTATATGTGGATGACCTCATCATTACAGGGGATCATACGAAGAAGATTGCTCAGGTCAAGAGACTTCTCATGGAGGAGTTCGAGATGGCTGACTTAGGCATACTTCATTACTTTCTTGGGATTGAGGTGAAGCAGGGAAAGAGCTGTATCTTTATCTCACATGAGAAATATTGCAGGGTGTTGCTCAAACGCTTTCAGATGGAGATTGCAAAGCAGCAGTGACTTCCATGGAAGTTGGTTTGAAGCTGAGTGTATCTCAGCCGGTTGATTCATCACTGTATCGACGCATGGTGGGGAGTTTGCTTTACCTCACCAATACTAGACCGGATATTTCTTTCTCAGTTGGATTGCTCTGTCAGTTCTTCGTCACACCCAAGAAGGCCCTTTGGGACAAGGTATGAGGGTGCTAAGGTACTTGAAAGGCACTTGCACCTCTGGCATCACTTATACGAGAGGCATTGAGTTGGGAGGTTTCTGCGTTAGTGATTGGGCAGGTGATATTGATACCCGGAGATCGACCTATGGATAATGTTTCTTACTCTCATTAGGAGCTGTGTCATGGCTGAGTAAGAAACAACCTATTGTCGCCCTTTCATCTATACAGGTAGAGTATAGAGCTGCTTGTATAGCGGCATGAGAAGCATTGTGGCTTAGGTGGATCTTGGAGGACATGAATGTGGCCCAAGAAGATGCGACGGTGATTATGTGTGACAACTTGAGTTGCATAGCAATCGCCAACAACCCCGTGTTTCACGCACGGACGAAGCACATCGAGATCCACTACCACTTTGTTCGTGAACTCATCGATGAAGGAGTCATAGCGTTGATGTACTGCCCGACTGATGACAACATCTCGGATGTCTTCACGAAGGTGCTTCCCAGGGAGTAGATGGAACACCTCATTCGACGCATGGGGATTGGCCCACAATTGTGTCATTGAGAGGGGGTGTTAGAAAGTTACCGTCCCACCTGTGAGCCCCCGATTTGAGGGGAAAAGGGGGAGGAGGTAGGGGAAGGAAAAAGGTAGGGCACCTACCTGGCTTGGAACTCGCGCAGCTGGAAGATGATGGCGTGGCATCCTAGGTGTCTCTTGGAGCAGCGTGCGGGAAGCATTAGGGACTGCAGCAACAGCCCATGTGCTGGGCACATGGGTCTTTATATAGGCCTGGACCAAGCCGGCCAGATTAGCCAAGAATGGCTGACCTAGCTGGTCGGTTGGGGGTCCTATAGGTCGGTGCCTAGATCAGGGAGCCGACTCCTTGGTCGGCCACTTTGAGAGGGCCTGGCCCCTCCTATAAAAAGACCCCCACTCCCCCCTCATTTCCCATCACCAGCATTGACAGCCAACACCCGGGCTAGCGTGCAGGGAGAGGAGTAGACTCAGAGTTTGGTCCAGCATTGCTGTTTTGTATGCTCACCTCTTGAGCTTTTGTCAGCCCACTGTTGTGGAAGAATATATCTGAGTTTTCATACACACACACACACACACGCACACACACATTTTTTGTGTGTGAAAGCTTTGATTGATTATATTACAAGAATAGTCACCTTAGAAAAGAGGCGCTGGAAAATACATCAACTGAAGATCTCAGCATAAGCCAAATATACATCCTGATCTATTTGGCGAGTCTGCAAGCAATCAAAAAAGATTGCTGCAGAGAACGCTTAAAGAAAGCAAACAAAGAAAAATTGGGATCACTAAAGACTTTACAATTGCGGTCTGTCCATAAAGTCCAAAGTGCCCAATAGTGAGCCCAAACAAAGAAAAGATGAAACTCCGGTTGTTGTGGATGAAAACCAAAGAGCCAGAAAAATTTCTCAAAGAGAAGAGTCAGGAATCTCGCTCATAGCCTCTGTCGAAGAGAATCCAAAAACTGCCAAGAAGAAGGGCAATGTCAGAATAAATGAGGCATGGTCTCCTGAGAAATCATACACGATGACATAATGCAGGAGCAATGTGCCTACGGGCCAGCAACTGTCCAGATGGAAAAATTCCCAGAAGCACTCGCCATAAAAAAACCTGTTGCCGAAGTGGAACCTTGTATGTCCAAAGTTGCTGCAGTCTTTTTCTCCACCACTTAGCTAGCCGATGCATTCGCCAAAGAGAATTACCCCTTTCTGAAACCCAGGGTTGAGGCAAAAGGATTTTGTATAATGCAGGCATAGTAATCTGAGATAGCCTCAAAGGACGGAAGCCTGCTGAAGGGAAAGCATACAAGTGATTTGCTGCCACAAAGTACGATAATGAGAACCCAAACCATACCGTGTGGCTGCCAGAGAAAAGGGCAGCATAGAGCCATCATCATGAATAACATCGGCAACAATATTGATCCCTTTAAAAGAAATAAAGTAAGAACGGCGAGCTTCCTGTAAAGCAAGCAGAGGCTGAAAAACTTTGGACCAGTGAATGCTTTCAGCCCGCAAAGAATTACCCATCAGAGACTGTCGACCATGCCATTCCAGGTGAGACAGAATATGCTTCCAGTCAAGGAGACCATAGGGCAACCATGCAAAGTGCCATTAATGCACCCAAGCAAGAAATCCCTCTGAGTGGGTTGACAATGACCAAAAGCAGGAGTACTGATATGTGTGACCAGTGATTGAATCATGAGAGCCCAAGGCTGATCACGTTTCAGAAATTGCAGCAACATTTTCCCCCTGTGAGCAAGGATGTGCACCTGGATATTAGTGATATTAAATCCTCCATGCATTTTAGGGGAACAAATTTGACGCAGTGAAAGTAGTCTGAAACTTTTTCTGCCATGTTTGGAACGCCAAAAGATTTCCATAATGACAGACATAAGTTTGCCTTGGTGAACATGATCAAAGGCAAATAAAATTGAATGTATGCCACAAGAATGGACTGCACTATTTGGAGGCGAACATGTAAAGGCCAGGTTGCCAGTTTCTAATATTCAAGCTTTTTCCGGAGCTTTTGATTAGAACCCAATCAATTTGCTGTCGACAAGTAAGTCCCCAGCTCAAAGGATAACCAAGGTGACGAACTAACTGAGTGGGTGGGATGATCTCCCCTGGCCATAAGAGACTGTGCCAGTCTTTAAGATGCAATGGGAGTAGCTTAGACTTTTGAAAGTTAACATGAAGGCCAGCTGCCAAACCATAAACTGAAAGGGCTTTCATCAAAGCAAAAAGATCAGGCGGAGTATTCCTTAGAGTAAAGAAAGAATCATCAGCATAGGCCTGAGCAACCATGCTGCCATTTTCATCCAGTTCCAAACCATGGAGAGAATGTGTAGCCACTAGATGATCAATGTATTGCAGCATAGGATAAGGCACTAAGGGGACAGCCCTGACGAACCGAACTACGAAGAGTCCATTCTTCAAAAATGTCTCCAGAAAGAATACAAGCAACATTGCTATCCCTGTAGAGCCAATAAATAATCTGCTGCATTTTTATTCTAGAGCCCAAGGATCTCATTGTTTGCGAGATGAACTGCCATTGAATTGTGTCAAAGGCTTTGGCAATGTCAATGTGTAAGAGCAAAACATCTTGCTGGGTGTACTTGGCATATTCAATCCCAACATAAGCATTGGTGATATTGTCCATGATATGCTACGAGGAACAAAACCATATTGGGAAGGATGCAGCCCATCACGCAGATAGCCTTTGATACGGTCAACAAGCATTTTAGCTGTGATCTTATAAATGACTGGCATGAGCGTGATTGGTCTCCAATCAGTGATAAAATCAGAAATCTGCTTCTTAGGAAGGAGATTTACGAGTCCCTTTTTCCATGACAGAGGCATTTGCTGATTTTCCCAAGCTGAATTAGCCATTTGTAGCAGAGGGGATTTGAGGCTATCTCAGAAAGCAAGAAAAAATTCGACAGTGAGGCCATCCCATCCTGTCCTGGAGATTTCCATCTACCACAGGATTTAACTGCATCTGACAATTCCCTTTCAGTGAAGGGAAGTTCCAGTTCCAAATCTTGAGCTTGAGAAAGAATTGGATGGACATGCTGATTATGTTCCTGCAAAGCCACTATGTCTGGCTGCAATTGTTTGATATCCATCCACACAAGTTTCCACTTTCTACGATCACACAAACCCTGTACATTGAGTGTAACACATTTGATGTGGTCAAGCATAGTTACAGCTATGGGACAGTTATGTACAGCAATAAACAAACTGACTATGTTTGCATCTCCACCTCAATATCTGGACCTCTGCCCTGAGAAGAGGAATCAGCTTGAGGGGAAGACAAAAGAGCAGCAACGTCCTCTTCTGGGAAGAGGGTATGATTGGCAGTGACTGCAGCCCAAGTCAAACCAATGCCAGAGTTTTCAGCTGGTGTCTTGGCCTGTGAAGATGCACCATTCCAAGTTTTGGATGGCATAGGTCTCCTAGGAGAGAGAACTTTGCGAGGAGTTTGCCATCCTTCATCCAAATTTTTACCCTTCACCTGAAACTGAGAGGCCGAGGGCATAGGAAGAGAAGCAGTAGCATTCGAGACAGTTGGGGCTTTACCTTTGTCTTGAACAGAAAAAAACTGTTTTACCCCTTTGTTTTTTACCACAGAAGAGGCATTGGCATTCTTACTCTGAGGCGGAACCATTTCAGCTTGTACTGACATAGCTTGTACTGGCATTTTGGGAGCTCGGGAAGGGCATTGTGAAGCCATATGCCCAAATTGCTTGCATTCAAAGCAAGCACCTGCAAACAGCCCCCATTTCAGCTTGTAGAAAGCATTGCCCATAACATTATTGACAGTAACTGAATAAGAAGTCGGTGTGGGATTATTTGTGTCCCACAAAATGCAAAAGCGATTCGAATTTTTGCGATTCGAATTACCATTTGGTCTTGGTGGACAAACCACCTTACCAAGAGAGGCTGCAATTTTTGGCAATAGAGAAGCCATGCACTAAGGAAAATCCACAACTTCTACCCATACAGGGCAGTGATGTCGAATCAATGCCTGATAATCCCTAGTAGGAGACCAGGGCAATACATGGACCATCTGCTGGCCATAGAAGAGCGGGGAGTGCTCCAGCAAATCTGTCTATGCTCTTCATCAGCCATTATCACTTCAACAAAACCCCTCGTTGCATATTGCACTTTCTTGACATAGCAACCATCTAGGGTTCTAGTCAACCAATTGCCAACATCTGCAGCAGCAGGCATCCGTCCTAGAAAGAAAATAATGATGGCATGTTTGGCATAATCCTTCACAGGGTCGAAGATATCATCTACCTCAATGATGATACCTATGGTAGGAACCGGATCATTCCAACTTCTCCTCGTATCCTCAAAGCCCTCATGCATTACTTCATATACCAGCTGAGCCTCTGCAGAGGCATGTAGGGGGTCATCGTGACCCATTACCTGCTTTTGCTTTTTGCTCTGAAGCGATCTTTCTTTGTGAAAGGTCTTCTTATATGGACAATCTGCCATTGTGGCAGAGAGAGAGAAGGAACAGAAGGAGGAGAGCAGGACAAGAGAAAAAAGGACAGCAGGAAAGAGAAGCCACCTCAAAGCGAGGAGCTAGAAATTACATCAGCTGAAAATCTCTATGTATGCTAAATATACAGAAATGCATGCGCAGACACGCACACACCTTTTATCTTTCATTAAGAAGAATGCACATTCATAGCTATCCCAAAGTGAGACAAAGACACACATACTTTTTTTTGTGAAAGGACCACACACACTTTTTTTTTTGTGGTAATATCCAGTGCAGTATATTTATATGCTCATAAATTTACATGATGGGAGGTCTCCGAAATGGAGAGTATCCCAAAGATCATAAACATAAAAAGAAAAGCTCTATGCAAGAAGCATCCATATCACCCTCATGGTAGGCATCATATAAGGATTGCCGCAATGAGGCTCGGAAAGATTCATATGACTTGTGAATCTGCCGACCCAAGTATGCCAAATTATGCTCACTCCAGATTGTCGAAAGAGTCCAATATCGCACCCAAGAGAGAAATAGTGAGTATTGAGACAAAGACTTCATAAATCTGCCAAAGAGCCAGAAATGTTTCCCAAATCTGTGACTCGGGAAACGGATCCGAAGATAATATGAAATTCTCCTGAGGAGGATCCTAGTACACGCGCAGTGCCAAAGCAAATGAATAACAGTCTCTGAAGGAGCCTGACATCTTAAACATGTGGATGGTGCAATGTGACGTTTAGCAAGTGTGACCCCCACTGACAATGTACCTGTCATACATCTCCAAAGAAAAAGTCTTTGTTTCAATGGCATTTTACACTTCCATAACATCCCGAGATTCTTCCGCCACCATGAGAGGGGCTTCCTTATATGCCACAGAGAATTAGCATATTGCTGAATCCATGGAGCAGGCTGAAGAAGCCTATAGGCTTTGATGGAGGTTAAGGCAGGAAGAGGAACAGGATGAGTGCATGTAGCAGAGGGTTGCAATTGCCAATCCGTAAGCCTGTCTGTGTCAGCCACAGGAGGAATAGGTAGAAAAGGATGTAATAAATCAGCAATTTTCTTCCATATAGGCCTATGATGCATTCCCAATGCATAGGAAGCAGTGGCCTGAGGAAAAGATAAGACATATCCCTGATCATCTACCACATCATGTATGTATCTAATGAGATTGTATGCCCGAACAGGTTCCTGTAAAGCGAGTAATGTCATAGATGACACTCCAATGAATACTTTCTTTCCTCATTGAGTTTGTCCCCGAGCAATTATCAGGAGCCCATTTGACCTTAGAAAGTACTTGTTTCTAGTCAAGTATCAGAGTAGTAGAGAAAGGACAGCCAGGTATCTTCCCTACAAATCTGCCAATGACAACCTCCCAATGATCAGTAGTCCAATGACCATAAGCACAAGTCCTCATGTTGACACACATGGATGCTAGCATACAAGTCCATGGCTGTTGTTGGCGGAAAAAAGTATGCAGCATAGTCGCCTTCCTTGCAAGCACATGATATCTTATATTGAGGACATTAAGTCAACCATGCATCCTAGGAGAGCACACCATTTCCATCTTCATCAGTCTCAATGCTTTCACAGCAGTTTTTGTCCTCCATAATATCTCCATAGCTTGAGACATAAAGGCTGAAATATCCCTGGAGGACCAATGCAGCAAAGGCAAATAGAACTAGACATAGGACATTACAATGGACTGTACTATTCTGAGCCTGACATGAAGAGGCCAAGTAGAAATCTTCCAGTATTCCAGTTTATGTTGAAGTCTTTGGAAGATCCATTTTAGCTGCTGCTTCCTGGTGATATGCCATCCTATGGGATATCCCAAATGCCTGACTACATCTTTGGAATGCACCACCTGACCTGGCCAAAGAATAGAATGCCAATCACATTGTTTCAGGGGAAGTAATTTAGATTTGTCAAAATTGACATGCAATCCCGTTGCCAAACCATACAATGAAAGAGTATGTGAACTTCCCGGGGAGAATTCTGTGGCATAAAGAAGGAATCATCAGCATATGCTTGTGCCAAAAAAGATGCAGCCCTAGGGATTTTAAGACCAGTCATCTGTCTTGTGTTTGTAAGATGATCAAGATACATCAAAAGGGGATGGGTCACAATGGCATAGAAGAGAGCACCAAGAGGGCAGCCCTGTCTAACTGATCGACCCAATGTCCATGAGCGAGACAGATGACCCCCAAGAATGCACTGAGAAGTAGAGTCAAAATAAAGCCAGTAAACTGCATTTGCTATCTTGGGACCAAAGCCCAACTTTGTCATGATTTGAGAGATAAAATCCCATTGAACAGTATCAAATGCCTTAGCAATATCCACCTGCAATATAAGGACATCTTGATGCAAATACTTAGCATATTCAATTGCAGTCAAGGCATTGGAAATATTGTCATGAATTTGTCTTCGCGGCACAAACCCATACTGATGAGGATGAAGGACCACACACACACACACTCTTTCCTTCTCTCTTTTTTTGGTTGAAATCATTTTTTATTCATATTATGAAAAGGAGTACAACATCAAAAGATTTCATTATATCACAAGAAACCAGGATAGTCAAGATCGCGCGCATGGAAGCAGTGGTAGAAGGATAATTATAGAGATGCCAAAAAAAGTGAGAGTTAGCCAGAACGGATCACGAAAGGCCCTATGGTTGCAATCCTTCCATAGAGTCCGTAGTGCCCAATAAGGAACCCAATTAAAGAAAAGAGAAATACCCAAAAGTCTTTGATAGACTTGAAGCATGTGATACAGAGAGCTGAAAAGGTGGAGCCTCTAAGTGGGCATCAACACCCAAGAAAAACACAACATAGCCATAATCATGAAGACACCAATGCCTTTAAGGAAATCTTTGAGCCCATGGAGAAGATGGGAGCTGTGATGTGGCAGCACTGTGATGATCATCTCGAAGCTGGTGGAGTCATCAAGTCTAAGAGAGAGCTCGGCGATGTAGAGAGAGAGAGAGAGAGTTTATTAAAAGTCTTCAAAGAACCAAAGGGTCTATGAGACTAAAGAAACCTAATACAATGAGCTTAGGGGTGGAGCCACTAAGTGCGCATCAACACCCTTGATGAGTAGAAAATCACAATCATGATCCTAACGGCATCAATACCAAGAGAGAAAGTTCTCTTCGGGATCAGAGGATAGGAGCAGGCGGGGCCTCAACCCCGAGAAGGGGGCGTCGCTATATGAGGCTGCTGTGATTGCATAAACCTACGATGGGATGTTGGTGGCTATTGACATGTGTGGCCCGATGTGGTCTCTTGGCTATGGCCCTGCCATGAAGAAGCGCCATTGTCACTCCTGTGGGCCTTGTCTCTGCTCTGTGGGCATGGAGGGAAGGGTCACTCTTGTGGGCCGTGTCTCCACTCTGGTGAGCATGGAGGGAAGGTCCCCTCATATGATTTGCACCTCGGTCCATTGGTGACTCTGTCATATCTCTGGCTTGGGTCCTCGTGTCCGTCGTCTCCGTGAATTTTGTTGGTTGGTGCTACCTTGCTGGAAGAACTTAGTGATCATGCTCTGGGAGGGGTATGGATGTATACCTTGATCTCGCCTATACATGGGTTTATGGAGGCTACAACGAGCACGTGCTGGCATATTCTCAATCCCTTACGATGTATTTTCCCATTGTACCATCAATACAATTGGTAACCTCCTCTAAGGATCCAAGTAGATTGGACATCATAAGGCCTCCAAATGTGGAAACCCTCACTTACTCTTGGGGATGCCTGGATTTCTCACAGTCCTTCAGTGTAGAGACAGATGCAAGTGGCAAAGCCCTGGGGGCTGTTCTGCACAAGAGCATGGAGTTATAGCTTTTCGAGAGCAGAAAATTTGAGGCCAAGGGATTGAACTATCATGTTTATGATCAGGAAATGTTGGCTATCCTACACGTTTTTGAGAAATGGAACCACCACTTGTACGGTGGCAAGATTAAGGTCAAGACGGATCATAGGACACTCAAGTACTTTCTAACACATTGCAATTTGTCCATGAAGCAGAAGAAGTGGTTGGGCTGCAGTTCAGTCCTACGATTTTGACATTGAGTACACGAAGGGGAAAGAAAATGTGATTGCTGATGCCTTGTCTAGAATGTGGGCTTGCAGTTTGTCTGCCATTTCCACCATTTATCAGGAGTGGCTTCATGGGATTCGGGAAGAATATATGCAGAATTCCAAGGCAGCTCCCATATTTTTTGAGTTACAGGAGCCTTCAAGCCAAGGGCATGCTGAATTAAGCTGCATAATGGGCTGTTATACTCCAAGGACTGTCAGATTCAAAGTATAAGCTGCTGGTTTTGCACGAAATGCACACATCTCCTATGGCAGAACATGCCGGTATCACAAAGACATATGAAAAGATTAAAAAGAGCTTCATCTGGGATGGCATGTGGTGGGATGTGGCTCAATATGTCACTACCTGCAAGTCTTTTACAGCCATTACCTATTCCAGAACGCAAATGGACATTGCTATGGATTTCATCACAGGGTTGCCTTCTACAGAGAGGGAATGGGATAGCATTTATGTCGTGGTGGATAGATTGACAAAATAGGCTCACTTCATACCCACTAAGACCCGGTATTCAACATCACAGGTTGCTTGTGGCAATTTATTGAGCATGTTTTTAAGCATCATGCTTCCCTCAAGAAATTATCAGCGACAAAGATGCAAAATTTTTGGGTTTCTTTTGGCAGGAGTTATTCACAACAGTGGTTACTCTCCTCACACCTAGCACTGCTTACCACCCTGAGACGGATGGGCAGTCAGAAAGGGTGAACAAGGGGGTGTCATGATACACAGAAGTCGTGGGATAAGTGGTTAGCTCTTGCTGAATTTTGTTACAACAGTACCAAGCACCTTTCTATTGGCATGAGCCCTTTTGAAGCAATGTATAGATGCAAGGTTGGGATGCCGCCTTTTATTTCAGACATGGCTGTGAAAAATCAGCAAGCAAGAAGTGACTTGGAAAGAATGGATGCCCTTTTGCAATTGGCTAAGAAGAATATGCACGATGCCCAAGCCAAGAAAAAGAAGTATGCGGATGAACGCAGGAGGTAGATTATGTGCATATACGCCTCCATAAAAAACGTTATGCCTCACCGAAAGGTAACACCAACATGAAGCTTGGTCACAAGTATTACGGTCCCTACAAGATCATCCGCAAAGTTGGAGAGGTAGCTTATGCGTTGGAGCTCCCCAGTACCTCCAAGATTCATAATGTTTTTCATGTGTCCTTGCTGAAGCCGTATGTAGGACAGCATGTCCAAGTTTTTCCTGAGCTACCACGTATGGATGAGGAGGGTCACATTCTCTATGTCTTGGACCGCATCATGCGTTTCAGAGACCATGTACTCTGAAACAAGGTCTACATAGAGTATCTTATCAAGTGGCGGGGACTCCCTGAGGATGAGAATTCATGGCAGCCAGAAAGCATTGTCCAAGACCACCACTATCTCCTACCGGGCTAATTAGTAGTTGCTGTTTGCTGCACTTTTTGGACAGCCAGGATGTAAAATTTTGAGGGCAAAATTCCATGGGAAGGGATGGCTGTAATGAAGGGCTAATTTTAGGTGGGAAATGTGGAGGGACTAAATAAGTCCCCATCCACCCCTCGTTGTACACTTTTGATGTGACATCCAATCCTATCTCCCACCTCCTTCCTCCTACATGCTGCCTTCACTCTCTCCCCCAATCTCTCACTATCTCTCTCTTCCCCTCACCCTTCTCTCTCTCTCTCTCTCTCTCTCTCTCTCTCTCTTCCTCTCCCTCTTCCCCTTTCCTCACTTCTCACTCCTTCTCCCTCTTCCCCTGCCAATTCTTCTCCCTTTCTTCAAAACCCTACTCCTTCGTTACACCTAGGACGCACAGCATTGAAGAAGAGGATCATGCTTGGGACACGAAGGGCCAAAGACCTTGCTTTTGTGCAAAAACATTGAAATTTGAAGTATTTACTATTAACTAAGAACTTTGAACTTTGAACTTCTTTGAAGTGCCTAGTTTGTCTAGGTTTAGATAAATGTAAATTACAATTTGTTACTATTCTATATGTGAAATTCTATAATTGTTCTCCCTCTCGGTATGCACGCAATTATCAACAAGAAGGCTCAAAACGACCCATCCTTGGGCAACAGGATCAGATTTTTTATCTATAGCAAGCAGTGAGACAGCTACAATTGGAACTGGCAGAAGTAAAAGCTCGACTTCACATTCTGGAAGGGCCTAGTAAGAAGGCAGTAATTGATGAGGCTGTAAAATCTTGTAAGGATTCCCCCCCTACCCCGCAGCTAGTCTCTATAGTCAAAGATCTTGTTCTGGAAGTACAAACTGCTAAGAAGGAAGTGATTGTGGAAGTGGATACCAAAGCAAGTAAGTTTGATATTCAAGCAGAGATTAAAGAACATGAAGCTAGATGCGATAATGCGCTGAAGATTAGAATAGGGGGACTTCCGGTATAAAGAGTAGGACACTTTTAGTCAAATATTGACAAAGATCAAAGCAAGCTTGCCCAACATTGAATGGACGGATGATGATGAGCAGGATGATGACAACTCTAGGCCCGCTTCTATTATGCACTACAAAGGTTAGGCAATCCTTACATTGAAGTCAAAAGATATGCGAATCAAGCTTCTTTGACAATCTTACAAGTTGAAGGGTACCAAAGTATGGATAGCTAAGAAGCTTACACAAGCTTACACAAGAATAACTCAAGAATAAGGCAATTGAATTAGCTAAAGTCAGGGCTGCCAGAAAGGATGGAAAATGGGCGGTTTACCTTGAAGGCGTAGCCCTAATCAGAGAGTTTACATCAAAATCAAAAGACTCTTAGTCTTAAACTGATGTATGGCTGATTACTCTTTTAGACTATTATGTAGGTACTCTAAATAAATTGGGGTTGCTTTTGCACTCCTTGGGAGTTGCTATGCGCCCTCCCTAAAGCAGATGTACTAGACGGTTTCTTGCTGTCCCATAGACCTTTTGGTCTCCAGTGGACGTTAATAGACTCTCTCTCTCTCTCTCTCTCTCTCCCCCCGAAACTTTTTGAACTCTATATCGATGAGATCACTACCTTCATTGACAGCTTAGGAGGGCAGGAATCACTATTGGTGACCTAATGGTGCAGATACTGCTTTACGCTGATGACATAGTACTCATATTCTCCTCCGCAACAAGGCTCCAGAAGCATCTACATGCCCTAGACGTATTTTGTAGGGAGAGGGACTTGACAATCAACCTTGGCAAGACCAAGGTTATGATTTTCAACACTTCATGGGTGGTGCTTCATCGACATAGTTCACCTATCGAGACGAGCCCACAGGGATTGTGCAGTCCTATGTTGAGATTCAGCATCTCCAGGCGTGGCCAGCCGACCAGCCCCCATGCAGCAAGGGGGGCCAGAGGGGGTAGGCTGGCCGACCAGCTGGTCGGCCCAGTTGGCCTGACCGACCAGGCTGGTCGGTCCAGCCAAACTGGCCGACTTCCCCCTTGGCCTGCCCTATAAAAGGGCCTCCTTCCCTTCATTTCCTCCATCACTTCTTGCAGCTCCTCAAGGCTCCTGCATACAGCCTGCTCCTGACCATCCCCTCAGAGCCCCCTCTCAGCTGCTCAGTTGGCTGCCCACACTCCCGCAGCAGATCTTGCCTCTTCAGGGCTCTTGCCTCCCCGCTCCAGGCCTCTACAGTTCCCTTGTTCCAAGGTTCCTGCCTCTTCACCCAGGCTCCTTCAGCCTCCTCTTCTCTAGGCTCTTGCCTCCTCAGTTCAGGCTCCTCTAGCCTCTTCACTCCAGGCCCCTGCCTCTTCGTTTCAGGCTTCTCTGCTTCAGTTCAGCCTCTCCTGCAGCTCCTGTTTTCTATCTTATTCAAGATATCTTGTATCTCAGTTGCTGCCCTGGTTTAAGGGCTGATTTACAGCAGATCAGTGGTGGTACATTCTGTTATCTCTAGTGTTCTCTGTGTGGCTCTATAATTTCAGTTTGTTTGCATCTTCCGCTGCCATTTTAATATGGTATCAGAGCACCAGGTTACTCTCTGATCTGGGAACTTCTATATTGATGAAGTTGAAGAAGTTTGTCCTCGTCAGCAACTTCTATATATTTTTTCCCCCCCCCCTCCCTATATATATTTTCTTCCCGGTACCCCGGGCCATCAATAGCAGCCTACTGCTTCATCAAGAGCCTCTCCCCCCCTTCCTTCATCGCGCATCGGGTCGGCTCCCGTCTTCACCCGTACGACTTTATTCAGGGGTTTCTGGCTGAACTTATTGGCTCTTGATCCTTGGGTTCGATTGTTGAGATTGGCCCTGTTCTAGACCTTGATCTTTTCACCAGCCCCGTTCTCTTCAGCCCCTTGTTGCTGTCCATTCCCTGTTTTCAGTTATGGCTGATGAAACAAAGGATTCTACTCCGGATCTTCGCGTATCCCCTATGTCCAGTTTCTTTCAAGAGTCTGACAAGCCTGTACGTATTCCCACTCTTCCTACATTTCCAGATGCTCGGCAATTAGATGGGACCAATTATTCTCTTTGGAAAATTCAGATGGCGTCTGTATTGGAATCTTATGATTTTGCTGAGTTTGTTGATCCCGGGATCCCTCGTCCGTCACCTGAGGAGGAGCCACATGCTTCTCTTATCTGGGATAAATTGAATGCTCGTGTACGCTCGTTCATCTTTCTCAATTGTCAACCAGGGGTTCTCAATCATATCAAGCATCTTACTTCTGCACGTGCTATTTGGGAATTTCTTGATGGCATGTATCTTCGCGTCACTCCCATGAAACGTATTTCCTTGGAAGTTCAGCTTCGTCGCCTCGATCCAACTACTTCTCCTTCCATACGGGACCACATCAACAAAATGCAGAGCATGCATCAGGACATCCTCCATGCAGGCAAGGCTATCTCCTCCGAAGATATGGCTATTACTCTCTTATCTCATGTTATTACTGACAGTCGATATGCAGCATTCTATTCTTCTCTTATTACCTCTGGCCGCCTCAGCACCATCACTTGGGAGGAACTTGTCCCCATGATGATGGATCAGGAGGAACAGTTCACTAAAACCTCTGATGGTTCTTCTGAGGCTCTTGTGGCCCATCGTCCCAAATCACGATCCAAGAATGCCCCGTCCTCTGCCAATAACTCATCTCCTTCAGATCCCTCCAGTGACCGTCCTGCTCCCAAAGGTAATTGCAATCACTGTGGCACTCCTGGCCATTATTGGCGCAATTGTCCCTACCGCAAACACAAACGAGCTGACGCACCTCTGGCCGCTGCGGCTGATGCTTCCCTTACCCCTACTCCTGCATTTGTTCACCTTGAGCTCTTGAATTCGGTCCCCCTTCCTGCAGCAGAGTCATTGGCTCTCCATAGCTCCGATGCTCGTGAATGGATTGTTGATAGTGGGGCCTCTCGGCATATGACCCCCTCCTCCTCACTGCTCCAGGATCTCACTCCTCATTCTGGTCGTGTCTGCATCGGCGATAAGCACTCTATTCCTGTTCATTCAGAGGGCTCTCTTGATATTATTCCTGATGGCAAAGGGGGTAAACACTCTTCTCGTGTTCTTTATGTTCCGTCTCTCGGCTTTCATCTCCTTTCGGTTCATCAGATTTGTCAAAACAATATGAAAGTTGAGTTTGAGGCAGCCTCTCTCACCATCCGCGATCGTGCCACCGGACAGCCGGTTTGGACCGGCCATTCTACTAATGGTATCTACAAGCTTGTTGCCCTTCCCTCCCTTACAGGAACCTCTCTTGGCGACCTTTGGCACTATCGGTTTGGTCATTTACACATTGATGCTCTTCATCGTGCTTTCCGTGATCAGCTTGTCCTCGGCCTCCCTAACGTCGGCACTCGCCAAGGTCTCTGTCCCTCTTGCATATTGGGCAAACAACATCGCGAGCCGTTCGCTCATCATGCCTCTCGCCGTGCCACTGTTCCGCTTGGTCTTGTTCACCTCGACCTATGTGGCCCTATGCAGATTATGTCCCTTGGGGGAGCCTCGTACTACATGCTCCTTGTTGATGATTTCAGTCGCTACTCTTGGATCTATTTTCTTTCCCACAAGGATCTGGCTTTCAGTCGTTTCCAGACCTGGCTAGCCATGGTGGAAAAAGAATCCAATCACTCCCTCAAAATTCTTCGTGCTGATAAAGGTGGTGAATTCACCTCTCTCGAGTTTGATCGGTTCTTGAGTAGTCATGGTGTCAAACGGGAATTTGCCAACACAGGTACCCCTTCTGATAATGGTGTGGTTGAACGTAAACATCGTACCGGTGTTGAAATGGCTCGGACCATGCTCACTCACAGTCAACTCCCTCAGTCTTTTTGGGCCGAGGCCATGATGACCGCCATCCATACTCTTAACCGCTCTCCGACATCAGCAGTCCCAGGCATGACCCCTTATCAGGCTTACTATGGATCTAAGCCCGATGTTTCCCATTTTCGGGTATTTGGCTGTGATGCTTATGTTCATATTCCTAAATCTGATCGTGGAAAGCTTGATCCTAAGTCCCACAAGCTCTTGTTCGTAGGCTACAACTCCGTCTCCACTGGCTATCGCCTCTATGATCCTCGCCGCCGCATTATCTCCGTGAGCAGGGATGTTCTTTTCGACGAGCAGGTCCTTCCGACATCCTCCGACTCTCCTCCTGTTCTTGGAGATCCGTCCGATGCCCCGGAGCCCTCTCTCCCTCCACCTGCCTCGTCCCCCGGTACATCACCTCCTATTCTCTCTCCTTCGCCTCCTTCTCCGGCTCCACCCTCGTCTGCTTCTCCTTTGGAACCCCGCTCGGTACGTGTTCCGCGATGGCTCATTGATACTCTCTGCTCCTCGGGCCTGGAATCAGCGTATTGATACCTTCTTCTGCCGCCAAGGACTTCTTCGCTCTCTGGCTGATCCCAATCTTTATCTTTTTCATGAAGGACAGCTTCATACCTTCATCATTCTTTATGTGGATGATTTAATCCTCACCGGGAGTCATACCAATCATATCCTTGCCATTAAAGTTGCTCTTCAAACTGAATTTGAGATGACAGATATGGGCCTTCTCCATTTTTTCTTGGGTCTTGAGATTTGGCAGACTAAGAGGGGGTATTTTGTCTCTCAGCAACGCTATGTTCAAGAGCTCCTCGAAACTTTCCACATGGCTGACTGTCGGCCCATCACCTCTCCCATGGATCCCAACGCTAAACTCTCTGCTTCTGGGTCCACTGCTTATCCTGATGCCTCCCTCTACCGCCAGCTTGTTGGATCTCTTCTTTGGCTACTTAACACTCGCCTGGATCTCGGCTTCTCTGTCGGCACCCTCAGTACCTTCATGCAAACCCCTTCGCTTTCTCATTGGCAAGCTGCTCGACGTCTCCTCCGCTATCTTCAGGGGACCTCTACTTTCGGGCTCTTTTATGCTGCCGGTGGTTCCTCTCCTTCCCCGCTCACTCTCCGAGGTTGGAGTGACTCCGATTGGGCTGGCGACCCCGATTCTCGCCGCTCTACCACGGGCTATGTTTTCTCCTTTGGCTCGGCGGCTATCTCCTGGTCCAGTAAACGCCAACCCACGGTCGCCCTATCTTCCACCGAGGCTGAGTATCGGGCTATGTGTAGTGCCACCTGTGAGGCTGTGTGGCTTCGGCGCCTTCTTCTCGATTGTGGTTTTCAGCAATCCACTTCTACCACACTTTTTTGTGACAATCAAAGCTATATTGCCCTTGCTCGCAATCCGGTCTTTCATGCTCGGACAAAACACATTGAAATTCAGTACCACTACACGCGAGAGAAGGTTCTTGACGGTACCATTGTGGCTCCTCTTCAGCACCACTTCCGACAACGTCGCCGACATATTTACCAAATCTGTTTCTCCTCCCCTTCTCCAACGTCATACCAGCTCTCTGGGTCTTGTGCCACACCTTGGAGCTGAGAGGGGGTGTTGAGATTCAGCATCTCCAGGCGTGGCCAGCCGACCAGCCCCCATGCAGCAAGGGGGGCCAGAGGGGGTAGGCTGGCCGACCAGCTGGTCGGCCCAGTTGGCCTGACCGACCAGGCTGGTCGGTCCAGCCAAACTGGCCGACTTCCCCCTTGGCCTGCCCTATAAAAGGGCCTCCTTCCCTTCATTTCCTCCATCACTTCTTGCAGCTCCTCAAGGCTCCTGCATACAGCCTGCTCCTGACCATCCCCTCAGAGCCCCCTCTCAGCTGCTCAGTTGGCTGCCCACACTCCCGCAGCAGATCTTGCCTCTTCAGGGCTCTTGCCTCCCCGCTCCAGGCCTCTACAGTTCCCTTGTTCCAAGGTTCCTGCCTCTTCACCCAGGCTCCTTCAGCCTCCTCTTCTCTAGGCTCTTGCCTCCTCAGTTCAGGCTCCTCTAGCCTCTTCACTCCAGGCCCCTGCCTCTTCGTTTCAGGCTTCTCTGCTTCAGTTCAGCCTCTCCTGCAGCTCCTGTTTTCTATCTTATTCAAGATATCTTGTATCTCAGTTGCTGCCCTGGTTTAAGGGCTGATTTACAGCAGATCAGTGGTGGTACATTCTGTTATCTCTAGTGTTCTCTGTGTGGCTCTATAATTTCAGTTTGTTTGCATCTTCCGCTGCCATTTTAATATCCTACACATACCTTGGGGCTGTTTTCTCGGGCCCAGTCTACAGGATGGTCAATGCAGCCAGAGCATGACTCACATGTGGGCAGGGGGCTCTAGCTCATCTAGAGCGACAGTGTTTTTAGGCACACTTCCAGGACCCTCATATAAAGGGATGGCTTTTTGATACACTTGTGAGACTGACAGCCATGTATGCAGCACCCTTTTCGAGAGGTGACCTCTCGACGACAGATTGGAAGAGGTTTAAGCTCCTGGACGATACGGAGTAAGCTCTCAGTCCCTCATCGGATTATACAGGCAGAGTTCGCCATGACACCTCTGTGGATTGATGCTATCTTCCAGACAGTGACATATATTCACAGGGTTTGGACTTTACCTGGTTGGAGATTGTCGAGATTGGCACTAGTCATCACATCGACTTGCAGACCGTGGGGTCATCACAGCTTGGTACACACATATCTCCAGATGGTTTGATAGCCAGGGGATCTAGATGGATGTCCCATCTTCCTTGATCCCATGAGATTAGATCAACCGTATCATACGGATGGATCCGCTACAATTTCACATGACACAGACTTGGGGAGGGGACCAAGAGTTTCCACCAAGATCCAGTTCTATCGAGACCATGTCCTTAGGATCTCAAAGAATGAAGTGATCATTAGACCCTCATACCTAGAGGACAGACGCATCTCACACTCATTGAGGATTGCCATCGGGAAAATGAGAGTCTCATCCCACCGGAAGACAGAGCTGTCGGGATACCGAGAGAGTAGCGGATATGCAGGCTTTGCACACTAGGAGAGGTGGAGACAGAGGAGCACTCTTTATGTGTATGTCCGGCATACTATGAGATTCGAGGACGGTACCACTGCCTATACCAGGAGAGACTCGGATTTGGACCACTCTTTTGCTTGATCCATTTCCAGGATCAGGTCTGTGTCCGTGGTCTCTATTTGATGGAGATGAGACGGCATAGAGGACTCTTCTAGGACATATCAGGCAGTCTACGGTCCTACTCGAGCCAAAGATGGATGCAGCCCAGAAACAAGTCACATATTTCTATGCCTTTGAGTCAGCCCCAAGTCACAGCGGAGTTCAGGAGAAGTAGATAGATGAGATGAAGGCAAAGTGGACTAGTGGGAGGAGACGGCATGGAGCAGCAGAGCAGAGAGTAGCTAGACCACGCACTATGGACGTCCAACCTATCACAGCCTTTTTCAGAGGCGAGCGCCAAAGCCGAGGGGTCACTCTTGACACGGCACACCGGATACAGAGGTCTCGAAAACCATGTCCCCCTTGCCATTACGCGAGTTGACACGACACACGCAGCTCTGAGATATCCTCGCATCTCACAACAGAGCCACGATGGCACCTAGATATGCCTTTTGAGTATCTGAGTCTCCATTTACATTGTTTCTCAGTCATATTTTCTTTGAGTTTTCCTTAGTACTCTGCAGGCCTTGACTCTTGACCCGACTGCCCCTCTCCAAGAGGCCGACCCCCTCCTGCCCTACCATGGGCTGAACCGCAGCCATATAGGGGCTGGCCCCCCTTGCTTGGAGGCCAAACAGCAGGTCAGCCCACCTCAACCTACAAAAGGCCTCAAAGGGTGGGTCTACAGCACCCAGGGTGACCATGCAAGCGTTGCCTCTCAGGTCTTTGGGTCTGCTCTACGCGTGCACAGTGAGCTCTTCAGAAGCACGTTTCCATTCTCTCTCGAAGAGTATTCTTTGTATTTCTTAGTTCTCTAAGTATAACGAAAATTCTCCCCTGATTGGGGGAGGGGGCCTTCAGTGGGTACAGGGATCCAATCGGTTCTCGACTCTACTCTCTCTCTCTCTACCCTCATCTCCTTTCTCTCTCTATGGGGTATAACATTAATTCCTCGCTAAAGGTTTAAAGGTCTTGCTGTGAATTACACGATCAGATTACCGTTGCATGTTACATTAATGTGACATGTACCCCTGCACTTGGGTGCAAAGTGACACAGTGGCTACATTGACAAGTGCGTAATAGTTCCCTAATAGGAGATTTTGTTGTATGCTGTGACCCCTTTGTGAGCCCTTACAGGGACAGTTGGGCACAAGCCACGTAAGTCACACTCTCAGCCTTAGGTCAAGTCAGAAGGTCAATTCTTGTTCACTGGTACCCACTTGAGAACAGTAGGTTAGCGTTTCCATCTTAGGTTTAGTGATAGGTCTAGGTCCAGGTCTAGCCTAGGATAGGAGCCCTTCTGGGCCCCCTCAAGGCTGGAACATATGAAAGGCAATGGGCTGGGGGAGGGCAGCTTATATACGCTTCCCTGCACCGCACTCAAGGTGGGCTTTTATGGGGAAAAGGGCTGCAAAGCCAGCCCTAAAACAGCCGAATAGAAGTCAGCCTGTTTAGGGCAGGTTGGCTTAGCCCCAGCCCCCTATTTAAGGGGGATCCCCTTGTGTCTTTCCTCATTCAGTTCCCTCACACCTTCAGCCGCTCCTACAGCTCCTCTCCAGTCCCCTCTGAACAGCCTGACACTCACCCCTAGTGGGCCTCTGACCTGCCTCAGCCTTTGGCATCAGCTCAGCCCTTTGAGAAGGTGTTATGCAGCGCATCAGACGGGGAGTCGGGACAGCGAACGGAGTAAGGTTTGGGGTCTCTTTCAGCAGCTCTTTTCAGTTATCTTTTACAGTTTTACACAGCTCATTATCAGCTCTTTATTTCAGTCATCTCTCAGCTCTCTTATAGGATCTATCACTGCTAGCTTTCACTCTCTCACTCACGCCTTAACCCTGCCTTCTGGTGGACAGCACAAGCCTCTCCCTTGCCTTGTAGAAGCGTTCTATATCGTTAGTGTCGACAGCATCAAGGTCTCGGTGTTGGTCGGCATTGCCTCTCAGGTCTTTGGGTCTGCTATACGTGTGTCTTCAGAAGCGCGTTTCTGTGCTCTCTCGAAGAGTGTTCTTTGTATTTCTTCGTTCTCCAAGTATAAAGCAAATTCTCCCCTGATTTGGGAGAGGGGGCCATCAGTGCGTACAGGGACCCAATCGGTTGTCGACTCTACTCTCTCTCTACCCTCATCTCCTTTCTCTCTCTATGGTGTATAACGCTAATTCCTCGCTAAAGGTTTAAAGGTCTTGTTGTGAAGTACACGATCAGATTATGGTTGCATGCTACATTGGTATCAGAGCTTCGGTCTATATCCAGCTTGACTACTGCGATTGTATGGTTGTGTTGAGATCCAGAAAGGACACACAATCAAGCGCCATGGAAGAGTCAGGAAAAGGAGTCATCGTTGAAGACTATGAAGAGGAGAAAGACTACCAACAAGATTTGCTTCTGCCATGGAAGGGTGAGGAAAAGGAGTCATCGTTGAAGACTATGAAGAGGAGAAAGACTACCAACAAGATCTGCTTGCGCCAAGTGCTCAAGAAGTGATGGCGAACCTTCTAGAGCAGAATCAGTTCCTCCTACAGCAACTCGAAGAACACTTATCCCAGCTAGAAGAAAGTAGAAGATAGCTGAACCAGACAAAACGACGTCTGGAGGAAAAAGAAGCAGAAAAGCCGCTGGAAGAAAGAGGAACCATAGATTTTGAAAAACTGCTATTGTTGATGCGTGAGGAACGCAAAAATGAGGAGGCACTGCGACACGCGAAGCTCGCCTAGGGAGAGAGACAACAAAAGGTAGACTGAGAGGCGATGCTTCTCCAGCACAAACAGATGTTAGCCGCTATGCAGGAAAGTTTGAGCGCAGCAGCCATCATCGCCACAGCTTCATCATTAACAAAGGTAACACCACTCACTCGGTCCACTCCAAATTTTGTTCAGTATGATGGTAAGTGTGACCATTCAGCAATTTTGCAATTTATTCATCACTTTGTAGTTCATTTTCCGTTAGTGTGGGTTTAAGATGAGCAAGACAAAGTCCACCTTCCAACCCCTCATCTTACGGGTGAGGCAGTTACCTGGTGGCAACATTGGGCTAGTAAGCGTACTGACCCAATAACGTTTAAGACGAATTTCATTTTGGCTTGTGATCAGTCTCAAAGCTCGTTTTCTCATCCCAATATATGCTTAACCTGGAGGATGAGTTTTCTCGTCTCTCCCAGAATGGTTTGCCTGTGTTGACATACAGTAAGAAGGTCATCACGCTGGCGCATCAGTTGGGTGTGTTGAAGAGCGCCTAGATGAAGTAATTCATTCGAGGATTAGACACCATCCATTATACCATTCGGAACTTTGACCTGCCGGATTATGAGCGGGTAGCGACTCTTGCACAGAATCAAAAGATGATGTTGAAGAGGGGAAAGCCCAAGCAGGTCCATAAAGATTTTAAAGTCCCGTAATAGTTAAACAACACAGCGGGTAAGGATTAGAAGAACAACCAGTTCCAAAAGAAAGATGGCTAGGCTTTTGGTCAAAAGGAGGTGTCCAAGCCAAAGATGACTCCGGATGAGAAGGCTAAAGCGGATATTACGAGAGGCTATCTATAGCCCGACGAGCAGAAGCGGTACCACCAAGAACATGGTTGCTTTCATTGCCACCACATCGCTGGGCATGGTAAGAAGGATTGTCCGAAGTGGCTTACTGAGAAGGCTGCGAAAGCGCCTACTTCGTTCGTTGTAAATGTGTTGGCTTTACTAGTCCCGCCTCCATCCTCAGTGAGACGAATGCCATCTTCCCTGCTTTGAACGTCGTTCTCATGGTGGTCTTTCAAGGTAAGGAGGAGGGTGATTTCTCAGATCAAAAGAAGACGCTCATTTGAGCGTATGGACATCAGTTTATTGTCCTGTTCGATATGGGGAGTTCAGAAAATGCCATCTCCCCTCAGCTTGCCAAGACTGTGAGTGGGGTGCACGTTGGTGCCTCACGAGCTTGCAGTGGATGGGCTCACGCCCGGCTTGCGCACACATCACGCATAAGGCCATCCATTTTACTTTTTCAGTTCAGAAGACCATGTTTACGCAGGATTTTGTTTACGCGGGATTATATTCTGACTCCTTTGATGGGGTGTGACATGATACTCGGAATTCAGTGGTTCCGTGAGCATGTACCGACACAAGATTGGCGGCAGGACACCTTAACTATTGTGGAAGGTTTACCTAAGCCCACCGTGATATGCAGTGATCGGAGCATACGAGGGATTCCGTTAATCTCTCATATTCAAGTAGGTCGCGTTGCCCGCAAGGGTGTCATGTGTGCACTTGTCTACGTCCAGTGCCAAATCATTGCAGTTCAAGCCGCTCCCCTTCGATGGAGTAAGCGATGGTGGATGTACTCCAAGAGTTCAAAGACATCATGCTCCGGGATGATCTGCCACCCCAGCTTCCTCCCAACCGGTTGGAAGACCATCGCAATGATCTACTTCCGGACTCGACACCTCTAAGTAAGTTCTCGTATCGACTTTCTAAGTCTATGGAGGGGGAGTTAGAGCAGCAGTTGTCTGAATTATTGTACGCAGGGTTTATTAGACCTTCTTCTTCGCCTTTCGTTGCACCCATTCTATTTGTGGCAAAGAAGGATAAGTCCGCAGGACTATGTGTCGACTACAGAGCACTCAACAAGCTTACAGTAAGCAACAAGTTTCCTATGCCCCGCATCAAGTACATCTTGGAACGACTCAATGGTGCAAAATTTTTCCTAAAGACTGACCTCAAGAGTGGCTAGCATCAAGTCCGGATTTTTGAAGCTGACATCCCAAAGACAGCTTTCCGAACAGAGCGAGCTCATCACGAGTTCGTCGTCATGCCCTTTGGTCTGAAGAATGCACCACCAACATTCAACAAGATGATGTCGCGGGTATTTGCAGAGTATATTTGGAAGTGCTTGTTCATCTTTCTTGATGATATCCTTATCTTTTCCGCTACAGCCGAGCAGCATATTAAGGATGTGCAATGTGTCCTACAGTTATTACGCGATAACTAGCTATACCTCAACGCAAATAAAAGGGAATTCGGCTTGCTAGAAATTTAGTATTTGGGCTACATCATTAGTGCTCAAGGGGTTCGATTGGATCCAGAGAAGATTTAACCTATCACAAGTTGGGCTGTCCCCACAACGGCTCAGGAGATCCGATCCTTTGTAGGCCTTCCATGGAGGTAAAGACATGTAGATAAAAAGTTCAAGTCACAGACAAAGCTTTGTAGGCCTTCCATGACTTGCAACGGTTGGCCACGACAGCACCAGTTATAAAGTATCGCCTCTTGGGATGATCTATTTCTGGTAATCACAGACGCTGGGAATGTCGCCATCGGGATAGTTTTACAACAAGAAGATAGACCCATGACATATTACAGCAGAAAGCTTAACGATGCTAAAAAGAACTATTCAGTTTATGATAGAGAGCTCCTTGGTGTCATCCTGGTATTAAAACATTGGAAGCCTTTCCTATACGGACGGACTTTTACAGTTAAGACAGATGACCAAGCCCTTGAGTGGCTTCAGACAATGCCTAGTTCACAATGAAGCGATCCGCAGCAACTGTGGAGTAGATATTCCAGCAGTTTGCATGAATGATCGAATATGTTCCCGGCAAAAACAACCCTGTTGCCGATGCTCTTAGTCGGTAAGGTTCCATCCAGACCATTGAGTAGGCCACTGTGCTCGAAGTCAAAGGAAAGGATCTTGATAGCATGAAGACACAGTACGCGGAGTCAGAGGAGTTTGGCACGCAGTTCTAGTTAGCCACGACGCTTGCTCCAAGCCATTACTCATTAGAGGATGGTTGGCTTTTCTATAAGAAAAGATTATGTGTACTCAAATACAAATGACAGTTGCTTCTTCATGATGCACATGACGCCCTTACTAGTGGTCATAGAGGTATCAGCGGGACTTTGGAGAAGTTAGAGCGCTATTTCTATTAGCCAAAGATGCGGAAGGATGTATCCGGCGATGTTCAGGATTGTCAGATATGCCAAAAGGTCAGGGCTTTCCACAAGAAAGCGGCATGCTTACTTATGCCATTGCCAATTCCCGACGGTCCTTTTCAAGACATAGGTATGGATTTCGTGAGTCCACTTCCAGCATCCGCAGGTACGTGTAACACTCAATGTCTTACTATTGTTTGTCGCTTTAGTAAATATTGTATGTTTATTGCTTGCAAACAAACGGCCAGCGTTGAAGATGTAGCTCGTTTGTTTATGAAGTATTGGTATCCCGATTCCCATTGGAGGGTTGCCAAAGACCATCACATCCGACAGGGACGCCAAGTTTACGTCTAACTTTTGGTGAGACTTGTTTGATAATTTTGGTACTAAGCTGGAGATGTCCAGCGCTTTCCATCCGCAATCGAATGGCGAGACGGAAAAGTATAATGGTATGGCGTTTGATATTTTGAAATCATATTGTCATGATGCTCAGGGAAAGTGAAAGCAGTTTCTTCTGCTCGTGCAGGCCATTCTGAAAAAAACCTATTCTTCGAGTATTGGCTGCACACCTTATGAAGGGGCGTTTGGACGGTGGTTTACATCACTCCTCACCCGGATGGTGTCTCCATCTCTTAAAGCCAATAAAACCACTGAATCAATGGCGGAGATTACGGAGTTTGTGAAAAGCTACATCGCCAAAGCTCAAGCATCGTATACGCGCCAGGCTAACAAATCAGACGAGATGTCCAGTATAAAGAGGGTCAATGGGTGTATTTACGCATTATCAAGCAAAGATTGAAGCAGGTGGGCAAGCGATGCTCTAAGTGTTGGAAAGTAGAGGACAGAATCACACTCCTCACACTACCGATCGCAGCTCAAACAACACTCAAAGAGATAGAGAGAGATAGATATGTATGTATGTTTGTAGGTGTATACATAATATACACACATATATATACATACATACATACATACATACATATATATGTGTGTGTGTGTATACACACACATATTGTCGGAAAGGTCACCTCCCCATCTGTAAGCCCCCAAATGAGGAGAGCGTGGGGGAGGGAGACCTAGGGCAGAAGATGCCTAGAGGAGTGAAAGAGAGGGGGCTGCCACATGGGCAGCACCTCACAGCCAAGAGTGAAGAGATGGCTGCCACATGGACAGCAGCAAGGCTGTCATGTGGGCAGCACTGCTCAAGAGCATCTTGGAGAGCCTGGAGCGAGGTCTTTGGGCTGTGAGTATCTGCAGCAGACGTGCAGGCGGACAGCACCACTGTACGGGCCAGTACAGAGGGCTGGAAGCAAGGTACGGAGCAGATGCAGATGACCAGACGGCTGGAGCAAAGGCGCGGTACAGGCCGGTCAGGAGAGCAGGGTGAACAGGCGCTGACATGGCTGGGGCCTGGTGGAGCAGCAAATGTGGCTGCCAGTGGGCTGAGGCATGCCTTAAATAGGCTGGGCCCTTGCCTAGATTGGAGGGCCAAAAGCCCTAGAAGTGTGGGCCAAAGGGCCCTACTTTTGGAACCTTAAAGGGCTGGTTTTGGGGCAGTCTGGTCGGCCCAAACAGACCAGCCAGTCGGCCCATTTAGGGCTGGCTGGTTGGTTACTTCAAGGGGCCCTTGGGGCCTATAAAAGCAGAGGCCACAGGCCTCATTTCAATATCCAGCAACCAGCAGTTCCAGGGCAGAAAGGAGCAGCAGGAAGCCTACTCTTTGGGCCTATCTACAGGAGGTGAGAGAGTGCAACAGGTGCTGCAGACTTAGCTCTAGGGAGAGGCTGGACCTTGGCTGTCTTCTAGGGCAGCAAGGTGCTGAGATCATCATACCTTCTGGAGCAGCCATTCACAAGTAGGTTGGAGCAGTGGAACAGGGACCTGTGTGCTGCATACAAAGCTTGGCAGGGGCTGCCCACCTAGGCTGATTCACAGGAGAAGAACACACTGGACGGAAAGTCTACAGATGCTCGAGGTGGAGCACACGGGCTCGAGTCTAGAGATAACTGGCTGATAGGAGAAGGACCTTGTGGTAAGATCGGAGGACCACACCCTTGGTGGGACTCTGGATCTATATCTTTTGTATTGTGTCCATAGTTTTGGACGGAAATATTATTTTGGTGGTTTCTCTATCTGGCTGGTTCATTGTCTATTGATGAGTCTGCTAATCTATGTGACGCACATTAAGTAAAGAAAATTGTGATTCCACACACCCACACCCACACTGTGTGAGCTCTTGGGCATTACTATAAGTCTTCCTGTTATGCTCTAGCCGGGATAGCATGACCTCGGATAGATCGGTGGGCATTTTCTCTTAGATGACCAACTTTTGTAATAGTTAATGTGCGTGATTAAAATGGTGAAGAGAAGTAACTGCCAAGGTCCTAGGTGAGGGCGGAATGGCATTGACTAGATAGTTCTGAGTGCTATGGCCTAGATGCACCTAAATGTGCAATAATGCCAAGGGGCAAGTGGTTTTTAATGTGCCCCAAGAGAGGGGTAAAAAAAGGTGCACCAAGTGGAGAGGCTATATTGATGACATTTGGCAAGGAGAACTATCTAGGGAATTGAGGGTCTCATGGATAAGTATGAAGGAAAATAACGAAGGCATATACGTATCTGACGATTTACTATCCTTGAGAATAGGCTGGGTGGAACAAGAGATAGCCATCGCCCGTGATTGTTTCAATGACGAGTAGAGGTTTAGGCTACAGATAAAAACGAGGATAGATAAAGTCGTTTACATTTTGGTATCAGAGCAAGGCTAGAGGATGAAGGGGGATTCGTGATTTACGACGAAATCTGTGGATGGGAAGCACTGTAAACTTCGAATCCTGAGAGTCGAGTTATGGCGCTAGCAAAGGCGAAGAACCTTGTCTCCTCCAACCCTGTCGTCGTCTTCAGCAAGTCGTATTATCCTTATTGCAAGCAGGTCAAACAGCTCCTAGCAAGCCTGGGCGTCAAAAGCAAAGCTATCGAGCTCGATGAAGAGAGTGACGCCTAAGTGACGGCGTTCCCGACTGTGTGGTTGGGGTGTCTACCGAGTTGGTGACGTGCTCAGATTGGATCGCCTCGAGCAAGAATTTGGTGAAGACCCGAGGGCTATTGGCCGTCGTACCACGAATCTGTCTGTTCCGCTCCTGGAGTATGGCTGGTTGTGGGCAAGCAGTGATGGGTCGTGGAAGCACGAGCGTGGAGCAGGGACGAGCGACGCGCATGTCTGAGCATTGAAATTAATGGACGGCTAAATTTGGGGCAACGTAGCGGTTCGGTAGTCAGACAGGTTTTTCTGAACGATTTTGGGGCGGGATGATAATCTACGTAACGTGAAGGCGTCACGTCGATTACATTTATCGTAAAATCGTTAGATACATTTTGGTCGCATCTTGCTTGCTGCCCTGCAGAAGCACCGCCTGTGAGGCATTTTAAGGTCTCTGCACAGCCTGTTTGGAATGGACTTCGAAGGGAAACTCTACGTCTGAGAAAGAGCAGGTTGACATTTGGCATCGTTGCGAAACAACCAGGGAGCCTTTCTTTCCATGCAGTTTTTTTTGTTTCCAATTAGTCCGGTTATTTCTGCACTGTAGAAAAAAAAAGGAAAAAAAACCCCGAAAGCAGAATAGAAGTGAAGGGTGTATATATTGGTTATTCGGGTTTTAGAAAAGACTGAAAAAAAAAAAGAAAAAAAGAAAAAAAAAACCCATCTTCCATTGTGAACTTATGGAGGCAGAAGGGCAGAATTCAAGAATGAATCCTAGTGAGTCTAGGGTACAGTCTACACAACAGATGTCACAGCATGCAGTACCTACATTGATTGGTAGGATTTCGATATTAGAGGATGCTTTACAGCAGATTATGAACCAGCAGCTTCAAGTGAATGCTGGTCAAAATGAGATCAGGGAGATGGTGCAAGCCTTGTAGGCTAGACCGTCTGATAAGGGCAAAGCTCCAGCAGAGCCAGAGCCCAGTATACATTCCTTAGAGCGCGCAAGGGTCAAAGTGCCTAATATCGCTAATTACAGACCGGAGAAGTACGCTGGTCGGATGACCGAGCGCAGCTCTGATGTGATCGAGGTTTGGTTACACAAGTGGGAAGAAGGCTTCGCCATTTGTGAGATTAGATCCGATCTAAAGAAAATCCGCGAGGCCACCCACCTGTTTATTGAGGCAGCGGACAGATGGTGGATAAAGCAACAGAAGGATCAAGTTGCTCCAACCACCTGGGAAGGGTTTAAAGCTGAATTCAAGAAACACTTTCTCCCACCTGATGAAGAATCCCGAGCTTGGGATGCTTATAGAAATCTTCGTCAGAGGAGTCTGTCAGTGGCAGAGTACACTAACAAATTCAGGGAATGTGTCATGAAAATAACAGACCCTCTCCCTATGTTGGTTCAGTTAAAGGACTATATCTATGGACTGAACGACAAGATCAAAATGGAAGTTCGGGCTAAATATGTGACTACACTAGATGAATCTATAGCAGTAGCCCTGAACTATGAGGATGCCAGAGGCAGATCTGGTGGATTTGTGCAGGTAGGGACTCAGTATGAGCACCCGAGAAAAGGGGGATTTCAGAGGAAATGGATTTCAAAGACAAGTGTCTCGCAGCCAAGTGGCCAAACCAAGCAGGTGAAGCCGGTTGAGGGACCAGTAAAGACAAGTACCACCGTTGGGGTGAAAAAGAAAATAACTCCAATGGCAGCCCGGGCTTGGTCAAAGTCCTCGTTGACCCCTGAACAAAAAGAGAAAGCTAGAAAAGAAGGATTGTGCTTCGGCTGCCTTCAGCGACATCAGTGGAAGGATTGTCCACTGAATAAAGACCGTCGCACGGCTAATATGATAATATCTGAATGCGACGTGGAAATGCAGGAGAGTCCCAATGCGGAACATATGCAGATGCAACTGGCGGGACCTTCTCAGAGGTTAGTACCTTGTTTGTTATGTGTATCTGTTGCTAAGTTAGTGACGAGTGCACCTGATAACATCCTATCTAAGCCCGCAGCAACGGGTTATACGGCCTTTAATGATACGGAGTTAATTAAAATGAAAGGGCAAGTGGCCAGTCATGATGTCATTGTGTTGTTTGACTCGGCGTCAACTCACAATGTGATTAACTCCAAGCTCGTGAAGAGGCTGAAATTAAAAACAAGTCCATCTGACTATGCGTATACAGTCAGGATGGCAGATGGAAGTTCAACTGAAGTATGGGACCAAAGGGTTACGCAGTTGGAACTTCGGATTCAGGACTATGCTGAGAAGCTTGATTTTGAAATGACCAAGCTTGCTCATGCAGATATAGCCCTGGGAATGGCGTGGCATTCTAGGAAGAATCCAGCCATTGATTGGAAAAAGCACGTATATCAATTCAAGATGAATGATGTGCTTTATGTATTGCGAGGTGAAAAAGATATACCTCAGGGACCGTTGGTTTCTGTAATGGAAATCATAAAGGCTCAAGTAGAGTTGTTATTCCTTTGCACAGCATCGGTAGAGCCGGTTGATGATTCTTCGGCTAGCACTGATGTTACGCAAAGTGGTGAGATGGCCAAGCTGGCTAATCTTATAACAGAGGAGTTCTCTGAATGTCTTAGGGATGAACTACCTTATGGGTTACCTCCAGAGCGGAAAGTTCAGCATAAGATTGAACTGATCCCGGGGGCAGAACCTGTAAATAGACCTCCCTATAGAATGAGTTTTGCTGAAGAAGCGGAGGTGCGTAGACAACTGGAAGAATACCTCAAGTTGGGGCAGATTCGACCAAGTTTCTCACCTTTTGCTTCGCCAGTGATATTAAAGAAGAAAAAGGATGATACGTTTCGCCTCTGTATAGATTATAGAGCATTGAATAATATCACTGTTAAGCACATGTATCCGATGGCTCGGATTGATGATTTGCTAAATGCATTACATGGAGCCGTGATTTTCAGCAAGATAGATCTTAAGTGCGGCTACCATCAAATCCGGATTAGAGCCGAGGATGTGCGCAAAACCGCTTTCAGAAGCAGATTTGGTAACTATGAGTTTTTGGTAATGCCCTTCGGACTTACCAATGCTCCCGCGACCTTCGTCATGCTTATGAACGATTTACTACGTCCGTATATCGGAAAGTTCGTAGTACATTTTATTGACGATATCCTGATATTCAGTAAGAGTGTTACTGAGCATCGTGAACACTTAAGGATAGTGTTCAGTACTTTGAGGAAAGCCAGTCTTTATGTGAATAAAAAGAAAACTATACTGTGTATGGTTAGGCTTGAATACTTAGGGTTCATAATTACTCCACAGGGGGTAGAAATGGATCCGAAGAAAGTGGCTGCGATACTAACTTGGCCAATCCCTCAGAGTCTGACCGCGTTGTGATCATTCTTGGGATTTGTCCAGTTTTATAGAAGGCATATCAAAGGATATTCCGGAATAGTATCGCCATTGACTGATCTGACCTCAGATAAAGTACCTTTTATTTGGGGACAGAATCAACAGGAAAGTTTTAACACCATAAAACAAGCTGTGGTCTCAGGACCGGTGTTAAAAATAGTTGATCCCCAGAAACCGTTGTTCCTAGAAACCGATGCAAGTGGCATTGCGGTAGGAGCAGTTCTCCTTCAAGAGGGAAGGCCAGTAGCCTTTGAAAGCAAGAAGCTTTCTCCCTCTCAAAGGAATTGGCCAACTCATGAATTGGAGTTGTATGCTGTTATCCATGCTTTGAAAACATGGAGGCATTATCTGTATGGTTCAGAGTTTTATGTGGATGTAGATCATGATACTCTGAAACATTTTTGTAAACAGCTTGACTTGAGGGGCCGCCAAGCTAGGTGGGCAGAGCTCATGTAGGAGTTTAATTTGACAATTCGGTACCGAAGAGGAAAAGACAATAAGGTGGCTGATGCGTTGTCTTGCATTATGCACAACCTGAGTTTTACGGTATTAGAGAGTGCTCTAATGACCGAGATAAGAGAAACTCAAAAAGTGGACGAGTTTGTCCAGAGCTTATGGCCTAAAGCTCATGTATTAAAACCCGGGGAAAGTGAAAAGGATGACCTGGCATCCAGAAAAGGCCAAACTTATGCAAGATATACCATAAGGGATGGTATGCTAGTTAGAAATGGCAAGGTTGTAGTACCTGGTCAGAATGATCTCAGGCAGAGAGTCATTCGACAATGTCATGATAGCCCGTATAAGGGACATCCAGGTGTCGAGAAGACATATGATCTCGTGAAGCGAGATTTCTTTTGGTCAAAGATGAAAAAGCATATTCATGAATATGTGACACGGTGTTTCTCATGTCAAGTAAGTAAGGCCGAGCGGGTGAAGCCACCCGGACTGTAGGGCTACCTGCAACACAAGGAGGGTATAATTCTATCCTTGTGGTGGTTGATCGTCTAACCAAGATGGCTCACTTCATTCCGACTAGAGAGTCTGTTAGTGCCCCGCAAGTGGCGGATTTGTTTATTAGACATATATTTCGTCTGCATGGATTGCCTAGATCCATAGTGTCAGACAGAGATGTCAGATTTACCGGTCATTTTTGGACAGCGGTATTTGATACACTAAGGACTGAGTTGGGAATGAGTAGTGGGGATCATCCTGAGACGGATGGTCAGACGGAGAGAGTCAACCAGACTTTAGAGGATATGCTGAGGGCATATGTGTCATTGAGGCAACATACATGGGACAAGTGGTTGCCATTGTTGGAGTTTGCCTACAATGATAGAAAACATTCATCTACCGGGTTCAGTCCGTTTGAGCTGAACTATGGTTATAGACCAGCTAATCCGACTATAGTTGGAGTACTCAGAAAGTGCCTAGTGCCGCGAACTTTGTAGTTCAGATGCGGGAGATGGTAGCACTTGCAAGAGCTAATATCCGCCAGGCTATGGATAGAGCCAAAGTGTATGCGGATGAAAATCGGTCTATAAGAGTATTTGAAGAAGGAGAAAAAGTTTTTCTCAGAGTTCCTTCGCACTCGAAGTCGTTGACTTCAGGAGAGTGTGCTAAGTTATCACCTCGATATTGTGGGCCGTGGTTAATTCTAAAGAGAATAGGCAGTGTAGCCTATAAATTAGAATTGCCACAAGGGTGTAAGGTGCATCCGGTTTTTCATGTTTCGCGCTTAAAGAAATTTTTGCATACAGGTGACTCACTAATCGAAGGTGTGGTTTGTTTCAGCAGATAGAGGATATTGCAAGGCGCCAGCCAACAAGAATCCTGGACCGAGGAACAATGCAAATACGAAATCGGAAGATACCCACGGTGTTGGTTGCATGGCATGGTCAGCCTCTATCGGAAGCTACCTGGGAATCCGTATACCAGTTACGGAGAGCGTTCCCAGATTTCATCATCGAGGACGCTGATGCTTGAAGAGGGAAGGAATGTTATGCTCTAGCCGGGATAGCATGACCTCGGATAGATCGGTGGGCATTTTCTCTTAGATGACCAACTTTTGTAATAGTTAATGTGCGTAATTGAAATGGTCAAGAGAAGTAACTGCCAAGGTCCTAGGTGAGGGCGGAATGGCATTGACTAGATAGTTCTGAGTGCTATGGCCTAGATGCACCTAAATGTGCAATAATGCCAAGGGGCAAGTGGTTTTTAATGTGCCCCAAGAGAGGGGTAAAAAAAGGTGCACCAAGTGGAGAGGCTATATTGATGACATTTGGCAAGGAGAACTATCTAGGGAATTGAGGGTCTCATGGATAAGTATGAAGGAAAATAACGAAGGCATATACGTATCTGACGATTTACTATCCTTGAGAATAGGCTGGGTGGAACAAGAGATAGCCATCGCCCGTGATTGTTTCAATGACGAGTAGAGGTTTAGGCTACAGATAAAAACGAGGATAGATAAAGTCGTTTACACTTCCGCTGTTTGTACCCTCTGTTGGGTAACTTCTAACACATATACATACATACATACATACATACATACGTACATATATATGTGTCTTCTCTTGATGTATTTAGGCACTTCCCTTTTTTTGGGATAGTGTCTTTGGAATATAATGCAAAAGAAATTTCAAAAACAAAAAAAGTGTGTCTTGTGTATCATATATGTGTGTGTGTGTGTGTGTGTGTGTACGCACACCACACATAGATATGTGTGTGTGTGTGGCCTTACACTGAAATCTTTTGATATCTCTTCTAGGGAATGCTTCTTGTAAATAAACATACATGGATTTCACCTTTAAAAAAAGAGTATGTGTGGGTGTCGAGCGTATATATGCATATATGTATGTATGTATGCATGTGTATATGTTCATCTTCGCATTGTGCCTTCCATTATAATGGCCTATGTGCAGTTTCACTTGCCTTTAATCCCTTGGTCTTTTGCAGAGACTGAGAAATTCATATCTAGGGCTATGGAATGCCTTTGGCGCACTAAAACTGATTGTAAGGCGCTTCGACTTCTTAATTCCAACTATGTTTGTTTGCCCAAAGTGCATGGGGGTTTAAATATTTTGAAAATTCACACTCATGTGATAGCTTGCAGGGCTACTCTCTTGTTGACTTGTTTGGAGCAACGTCAGCCATGGACACTTGTGCTCTCGTTCTTCCGGATCTTGGAAATACACTTTGTTTGCAGAGTATTCCTTGGAGCCGTGTCTTTGATCCTCCGTTAGCTCATTTCAGCCTAGAAAGGCTTATTTTCTGCATCGACTCGGTATCTCCACGGTACATGATGTGGTGGATGATCGAGGTCTTACACTTTCTTTTCCACAGGCCAGGATTGGGGATGCTTCACAGGCCTATTTGGCATATTCTCACTACCATGCTGCATCCATTTCAGCCTGTCCCTCGCTTATCTACTGATCTTTCTTTGATGGATTGGAAGTTTGATCGAGGCATTTCAGGTTATTCTTCCTTTTCGTCGCAGATCTTACTGCCAAGAAAGATTTTCATCTTCTATGCCCACGCCTGCAACCATGGATTCAGGAATACGGGCTTTTGATTTGGCATCTTGACAAACCTCTTGCTTGGTGGAAGGTTTGTCTCGGTTGTATTCGAAACAGTAAGCTCACTCTCAAATAGAGACTTTTCTTATGGTGTTATTTGGCAGGTGTACTACTGGCGGGCTCTTTCTTGGCTGCCAGGCGTATAGCTTCCTCGACTTGCCCATCTTGTTCTCATCTGAGGGAGACAGCCCTGCATTTGCTTTGGACTTGCCCGATTGCCCGAGATTTGCTTCCCAGACTGGGGATCTATCTTCTTGCTCGGCTTCCTGGCATCTCTTTTGGCACGCATTTTGGTTATTTTGGGAGATATGCCTCTACATCAGACTATGTTCAGTTCTTCGGTGGTTGTTGTTATTGGGCAGTGTGCTCTTTGTATCATGCCCATAACTCTTGGATGTACGGACACTCCTGTGGATATTTATCATTTCTTCGCTTCCTCCCTGCATTGCTCCCTTCAGGATGCGGACTTCATGGGAGATCTTCCTGTGGCCCAGTTAGAAGTGTGCTTTCATTCTGTACTAGCTGCTCTTCATTGGATCAGCTATGATGGTCTTTTTTCACCACCTACTACTTTTTGAGTAGTAGTTGTCTCATTTCGGGACATCTATGAATGTACATTCTTCTAAATGAAAGGTTCTTTTACAAAAGAAAAACTATATATGTGCATATGTATATGTATATGTAACACACACTTTTTTTTGGGGGGTGAAATCGTACGCGCGCGCGCACACACACACACATGTATGCATATATATATGTATAGATGCCCAACCATTTTAATGACTAAATTCACAAGCTCCTCTACTTGTACACTAAACTTAGCAAACCTATAATAGGCTTGTGAATGTAAATATGTGACTAGTTACAAGCTCTAAATTTGAGTCTTTGTGATGCATGTGCTTTTTGAAGCGAAAGAGATCTATGTATCTACAATTTATATTTTCCTTGTGCTTGGCATTGTAGGTAATTGCAAGGTCATCTCCAAAAGATAAGTTGGTGTTGGTACAGCATCTAAGAGCTCAACAAGAAGTAGTTGCTGTTACAGGTGATGGTACTAATGATGCACCAGCTTTACATGAAGCAGACATTGGACTTGCCATGGGTATTGCTGGAACTGAGGTATAACTTCTTTCTACTATGCCTCAATATAAATAGTGCAAATCGATTGGGTTGACAAACACAATGCTTTCTTTTGCCTGGCAAACAAAGCTACTCAAAGGCGCGATTCATCGTTAAAATATAAAATGTACAAAGTCTTAGAAAATTTTCATTGGCTTTACATAAAGCAGACATTGGATTTGCCATGGGTATTGCTAGAACTTAGGTATAAATCTTTTTTATTATGCCTCAAGTGAATAGTGCAAATTGATTGGGTTGACAAGCAGAATGCTTTCTTTTGCATGGAAAACAAAGCTACTCAAAGGCGCAACTCATGGTTATAATATAAAATGTAAAACGTCTTGCTCCTCAAATTCATTTCACTCGGATTGATGGATAGTTGACTAGGTAGCCGATGCCTAGGGATTGCCTTCTCTATCCTTGCCTTGGGTTTCTCTCTCTCGCAGCCATGATGATGCATTTACTTTCTTGTATCAAACATCTTTGGGATTGGATGCTTGTTTAGTGGCCTCACTCCTTAGCTGACATTCTATTTTGGTGTTTTTCAGTCTCATAGACCCTAAGGTCTTTCGTATGTGTTAATAATCTTTCTTTCTCTCTTTTTCTGAGCCCCTCCCAGTCCCCCCTCCTAGCTGCCCATCCAGCCTTTTCAACCCCCATCGCGATTTGCGCCACTCCTATCTGCTCCAAGAAACTGCCGTGCCATCCCTGTTTGTTGCTCTGACCTACCCTCGCCAGGTCTGGTCAACCCTAGACCATGGTGGGTATCCATGTCAGCTCCATAACCAAAAACCCTAATCAGAACACAGGCCAAGCTTGCAAGAAACCCATCTGGGTCAGGGCATTCGCCCTAGACTCAACACATAAGGGTTGGCACTAGACCTCCCAGCTATAGGCTCATCCGAGCCACCCTTGAGCTAGGGGTCTAAACCACTTGGATATGAGAGCGAGCCAGCCTCAGGCTCCATGTAGGCCATTCTATGGGCGATCCATAGGTGCCACTCATTCCTTGGTATGTGCCTTGTAGGCCTAGTTATAAGCCGTTACGATATTGGTACAATTAGTACATGTACCAGTTAGGACACCCTGTCCTAGGGTACCTTGAGACAGCCACACATTTGTAGTGAAAAGCTTTGAAAGCTTGAGCAGAAATTCGCCTTTGGGTTTTGGGAGACTGCCCTCCTCTCATTTGCGTTATCAATTGGTGCTTTTGCCTTGCATTTCAGCACTATGGCTGGTAGTAAGGATGATTTGTTTGGGATGATTGGGGTTGAGGACAAACTTGATGATGGTACAAATTACCCTATGTGGGCCTATATGATGGGGCATGTTTTGGTTGAAGGATTTGAAGCTTGAAGAGGGTGGTAATATGGATGCATATCTTACCAGTGTGAAGGATTTGAAAGAGCAGTTGGCCAACATTGATGAGGTGGTTGATGTTCCTAATTCTCAGCTTGTTTCTAATACCCTTGATGGATTTCCTGACTCCTACCAAGGCTTTGCTACTACTTTGAGGTTGGTTGCAAGTGGCAATGCCAACCATTATTCCTTTGACCAGCTGGTTGCCCTCTTACTTCAGGAGGAACAAAGCTGTGCGAACAGAAATGCTTCTATGGCTAGTGATCAAGCCTTTGTTGCATAGCATAAAAACAAGGGCAAAGGCAAGGTTTCAGTTGGTAAGCCCCCTCATACACATGCTGGTCACTCCCATGATGCCTCTTCTTCTGGGGAGAAGAAGAAGAAAAAGAGATGCAGCTGTTGCAGGAAACTTGAGCATGATATTTCTGAATGCAGGAAGAGAATTGCATCTGAAAAGAAGAAGAAAGAGTTTAGTCTTGCAGTTTCTGGTTCTCCTAGTCCAGATAATCGACATGAGTCAACTAATTTTGCATATGACCAGCATTGGGCTTTTCTCGTTACTTGTTAGTATAATCCTGATGTTCATGATGTTTGCATGATAGTTTCTGATGTTTATGAGGCGTGGTTCTTTGATTCCTGACGGAGGTTATTTAGCTCACTTGAGCATGCATCAAAGGGGGGGACATTTACATGTGCCAATAATGCATCTTATACAGGGGAAGGCATTGGGCAAGTTGCCATTACTTCTGTTTTTGGTGGTCTAGTCACCCTAGACAATGTACTTTATGTACCAGGCATCCGCAAAAACCTCATATCCATTTCGGGTCATAGCTACTTGTGGATATCAGGTTCTCTTTGATGGTGTTAGGTGGGCGGTCACAAGCCTTTACTATGGTGTTGACTGGCACATTGACTAGAGGGCTCTATAGACTTGATGCATATGCCAGATGCTTGGATGATGTTGGACTTGCAGATGCAGATGCGTATGCTGTTGATACTTCTACCATGGCAGAGACTCATTTGTGGCATGAGAGGTTTGGACACCTCAACTTTGGGGCTGTGGTGAAGCTACATAAGGATGGTATGGTTGTTGATCTTCCTAAAATGCATATGCCTTCAAAGCATGTTTATGAAGCTTGCTTGCTTGGTAAAATGCACCGTTTTGCATTTCCCAAGGATGGGAGAGTTGGTGCCTCAGGCAAGTTGTATTTAATTCATAGTGATGTTTGTGGATCCATGTGGGTTGCAGCTCTCAAGAGATTTTACTATTTTGTCACCTTCATTGATGACTTCACCAGATATACGTGGATTTTTGCCTTGAAATCCAAATCTGAAGTTTTTGCATGCTTCAAACATTCCTTGCCTTGGTAGAGAATGAAAGCGGGCTGAAAATTGCCCACATTAAGACAGACAGGGGGGTGACTATATGTCAAAGGAATTTGCTGACTTTTTGGTCTCACGTAAACATCATCAATGCACCGTGCCATATACTCCTCAGTAGAATCCTGTAGCTGAGAGAAAGAATAGATCAGTCATGGAGATGGCCAGGTGTATATTGAAAGGCAAGAATTTTCCTAACAAATTGTGGTTGGATGCTGTTATGTGTGCAAATTATATTTTGAACAGATGTCCCACAAAGGCATCGAAAACCATTACACCTTATGAGGCTTGGACAGGTCATAAGCGTATGATTTCTCACATGAGGATTTTTGGATGCTTGGCATATGCACATGTGCCTTCTCAGACACGCACAAAGTTGGATGATAAAGCTGTCAAATGCATTTTTATTGGGTATAGCTCAGAGAGCAAGGGCTACAAGCTCTACCAGCCCCGCATGGGCAAGGTTTTTGTCAGTAGGGATGTTGTCTTTGATGAATCTTCCTCTATGCCTTTGCTGGATTGTCAAAAACAGCACATTGTTGATTCCCCAAATCTCTTTGACAGCTTAATGCCTTTGTTTTCGTTAGACCCATGATGATGTCACATTTGAGGTTACTCTTCCTTCCATTGGTCATTTGCAGCCACATGTGCAATCTGAAAATTAGCATGATTTATAGCCTGATATGCCTCAGATTGATCAGGATATTGTACACATGGCTATTGATCATGAGAGTGCTGAAATAGAGGAGCCCAAAAAGATTCCCTGTTGGCTCTTCGACACTCTAAAGGACAGCAAATAAGATGCTCCTCTGCCAGCCCGTTCTAGAGCAGCTGTTCGGAAAGAACATGCTAATTTGGTTGCTTCTACATGGTTGCTACAACATGCAATGAAGAGCCATTATGCCATAAGGATGCCTTTCAAAATAAATGTTGTACACATGGCTATTGATCATGAGAGCGCTGAAATAGAGGAGCCCAAAAAGATTCCCTGTTGGCTCTTCGACACTCTAAAGGACAGCAAATAAGATGCTCCTCTGCCAGCCCGTTCTAGAGCAGCTGTTCGGAAAGAACATGCTAATTTGGTTGCTTCTACATGGTTGCTACAACATGCAATGAAGAGCCATTATGCCATAAGGATGCCTTTCAAAATAAATGTTGGTTGAAGGCTATGCAAGCTGAATTGGATTCTACTTATCAGAATAACACTTGGAAGTTCTGTGACTTGCCTTCTGGCAATAATGCCATTGAGACTAAGTGGGTCTATAAGATTAAACGGAAAGCTGATGGTTTAGTGGACCGTTACAAAGCCCGTCTTGTTGTTAAGGGCTATGCACAGTAGCAAGGAATTGACTTTGAGGAGATTTTTTCCCACACTTCTAGGATCACTACTATCAAGATTGTTTATTGCCTTTGCTGCCCACTTTCATTGGGAGGTACATCAGCTTGATATTAAGACATGTTTTCTTCATGGGCATTACAGGAAGAAGTCTATGTTACCCAACCTCCTAGCTTTGAGGTTGAAGGTTCTAAAAGGAAGGTATGCCGCTTAAAGAAAGCCCTTTATGGATTGAGGCAGGCACCCCGGGCTTGGTATTCCAGGTTACATGCTCATTTGCTTAGTCTTGGCTTTCAGAACAGCCCTACAGAGGCTGCCCTTTACACCCGAAAGAGTGGCACAGATTTGCTGATTTTAGTACTCTATGTGGATGACATGCTTGTGACTGGGACGCATGCCGAGCAAATTGCAGCTTTTAAGCTTGACTTGCAGAGGACATTTGCTATGTTTGATCTTGGTCTTTTGCATTACTATCTGGGCATTCAATTTGCTAGTAGTGAGGGGGGTGTTTTGATGTCACAATCCAAGTATATTGGACAGCTTTTGCAGTGTTTTCAGTTTGAGAGGATTGCAAGCTAATATCCACACCATTAGAGCCTGGTTTTCACTTCTCATCTGAGGATGGTAGTGATGCATGTGATGTCACTCTCTGTCAGCACTAGTTGGTTTTTTGATTTATTTATGCCATACCAGACCCGATCTTCAGTATGCTGTTTCACAGTTGAGCATATATATGCACATCCCCTTTACACACCATTGGCAAGCCGTGAAGCGTGTCTTCAGGTACTTCAAAGGCACTTAGCATTTAGGCCTTCTCTATGAGGCCGATTCTTCATTTTTTATGCATGGATACACTGATAGTGATTGGGCTGGCTGTTCCGGCACCCGTGTGTCACATAGTGGCAACTGTTTCATGCTTGGTACTCCATGCATCTCTTGGTTTAACAAGAAGCAGACTACATTTGCGACCTCTAGTTGTATCGAGTACAGAGCAACTTTTACAGCTACAGTGTAGTGTGTTTGGCTCCAGAAGTTACTTGCAGATCGTATGGATGTCAGACTGCTCCCATCGTCATCTTCATCACTAATATTCAGAGTGTTGCACAAAATCCAGTTTTCATTGCCCGCACAAAGCATATTGAGGTTCACTATCACTATGTTAGAGAGACATTATCAGCAGGTGATATTCAGTTGTCTTATGTTCCCACTGAAGACAACTTGGTAGATCTTTAGACGAAGGCTTTTCCTAGACCTAAGTTTGAAGCTTTTTGACAAGCTTTAAACTTAGTATCTTTTGTGACTTGATTTGTTATGCTCTGTACAGTCATAGGTTTCTATATCCCTACGAGATGAACATGTGCAACCATGACATTAGTTATTCAGGTATTCTGAGATGTGTCCAGGATACTTCAGCCCATACCATGGAGGGGGTTTTATAGGCCATTCTGTGGGCAATCCATAGGTGCTACTCATTTCTTGGTATGTGCCTTGTAGGCCTAATTATAGGCAGTTAGGACAGTTGGTATAGTTAGTACATGTACCAGTTAGGACACCTTGTCCTAGGCTTTTGTTATATTGGGTGTCTCTTGAACTCTCTCATTGAGTTTTGCAGAAATTCATTACAGCAGCTCGTTTTTGCCTCTTGACCTTCCATTGCTTGTCCTAGCCTACACTCTAAACTTGTGTCTCATACCACAAGTCCTTCACCCTAGCAATTGTAAACTACTCAGTGCTTTCTGACAACTTGGAGATAGGGTGTTACAAACTTTTTATTCAGAATTTTATAAGGTGCTCATGGATGCATACTGGAAGAGATTGCATGAGAATGTGAGATCTTGCAAAGCTTGACAATTTGCTGAATATGAATAGCAATAAAGAGATACACACAATTGAAATTTGCAAAACTTGCTGACAGTACACGTGGGTTGAGGGGCTAAGACGGAGCCCCCCCCGTTATCCAGGCTCACTTTATTTCTTGAAAAAGAGATACAAGACCAAGGTGCAATGCACCTCCCAAACTTTGAACTCAGTTGATGACTATGACCTAGATAGAAGACTTAGGAACACTGTAGAAAGAGATAAACAGTAGAGAGAATGACTCCATGGCTGAGACTAGAACAGATTCAGCTCCTAGACATCCCAATCCTCAAGGAAGAAGCTTGCAACAATTACCACTTCCATCCAACATTAGTTGCAAGACTAGTTATCTAGAGCAATACCAACATGAAAATGTGTTGCAAATGAGACAAACTTGAAATTACAGACTCCCCTCATTACTTGACTCCTTTGGAGATGGAGTCTTTGATGCTTTTGCAGCCCCCTTGGATGGGAAGAGTGAGAACAAGAGGCTGGAGTGAGAACAACTCAAAAAAGAGGCTTGTAGGCTAGAAGGAGAAAATTTGAAAGGAGTGATGCTTTTAGAAAGAGAGTGTCATGGCTGCTACCAGGCTAGCAGATGGGAAAGAGATGCTGCTGCTGCTCCAAAAGTGCAGAGAAGAGGCTGATTTCTGCATGGGAAGGGCTGGAACAGTAGAGAGAGAAAACTTGCTAGGGAGTAATGCTTTAGAGAGAGAGATTTATGGCTGCTCCCAGGCAGGGGAAGGAGGAGATGTACTGCTGCTGCTCTGGAGGAGAGGAGAGGACTGATTTCTGTAGAGGGAAAGAGCCTAAACTGTAGAGAGAGAATTTCTGCCCAGTAGAGAGAGAAAGACTGGCAGAGGAGAGAGAAAGCCTGCAGCAAGAGAAAGAAGGGCCTGGAGAGGAGTTGGCTGGTCCCAAAGGGTGGAGGAGGAGCTGCTGCATCAAGGGAGAGAGGCTAAAAACGAGTTTTTCTATGCAAGGCCCTCTAGAGAGAGCATTGATTTGCTGGTCTTTTTGTGATTATCCACCTTCTTCTCAAATTTTTGGAAATTTGGGAGTTTGAGTATTTCTTGACTGACTCGGACTTCTGGGGGTGACATGGAGGGTGTGCATGGCCTTGAAAGCTTTGGCTTGTCTCGCTTTTTGCTCTGTTCAACTCATAGCTCCAACTCTCCTTGATAGTGGGCATCATGTATGCTAGAGTTTACCTTTACCATAACTCTGTACCACCCATCGTCCATTGTGATTTGAAGCCCAGCAAGTCTTGCGAGACAAAGACATGGAGGCATATACAGGGGATTTCGGCATTGCAAAACTCATAACAAGTGCCGATTATAGTATTGCCTTGACCTAGTTGAACGTCCAAGGCTTGATTGGGTTGATAATCCTTGGTTTGTAATTTGAAGCAGTCGAAAGCATTTTGGATATAGTTGGGCACTGATGGCTCAAAGACGACCCGTTTGCCTGTCTGTGCATAGTCCTCATCTTTTTGGCTATCGTCGAGGAGTGAGTAACTGATCAAAGACTATGTCTTTGTCTATTTGTGATGAAAGAGTGCACATTCTTCTTGAATACGTCCACAAAATCAGTTGTGTACAGATATACAGTGTAATACTTTTGGAGCTGATAATAATTGGCAAGTGACCTACAAACTGTAAGAAATCCTAAATTTGCTATTTTTAGAAATGTGCTAAGGAACAGAAAGGAGACTGAAATAGCAGAGAACAAGGAATAATTGTATTGCTTGAATGTCTGTAGGGTATCTGTTGTGTGTCATCAATACAATTGGGCCTCTCTTATATAGAGAGTGAAGAGTCACACATGAAAGGTGTGTACTCCAAAGTGTATGTGCATGAAGAGGTGTGTACCCCTTGTGAAGGGTGTGACCCTTGATGAGAGGGTACATTACAATAGGAGTGTCTCTTCAATAGAGTGTCTCTTGTGAAGGGTTGTGCCTCATAGGAAGTGTCTCGTCGAAAGGGCATACCCTTCCACAAGTGTCCATTCATCAAACCATCCATAAGTCTAGATATAGAGAAAGCAATACGTCACAGATCGTGACATCCCCTCCCACTCAAAATAAGACCCTGGTGGAGATAATGAACTGATGTAGAAAATATCACTGTAAATTCTGAAAATACTGCTGTAAAATGTCAGGGTACTGCTGTAAGTCTTCATCAGATTGCCAAGTAGCGTCAGAGTCGTCCAGATCTTGCCAAAGAACAAGGAATTCTGTGAAAAGTCAATGTCGAGTCTCTCGCTGTCGATGGTCCAGAATACGCTCAGGAATAAGGAGAACATAATCGTCTTCGATTTCTGGGACATAATCACCCGCAGGAGGAACTGCTTCATCACCTGGAATGTACGTCTTTAGCCAAGAAATATGAAATGTCGGATGGAATTTACCTCATGATGGTGGTAATTCCAATTTGTAACTTAAAGGTGAATTTCTCTTGATGATCCGGAAAGGTCCATAGTATCTTGGTGGCAACTTAGGAAACACAGACTTAACCGTCTTATAGCGATGTGGGGCTACAAATAATAGCACCATGTCACTAGTGTCAAATTCCAGGTGACGTCTATGTTTGTTGGCAGACCGTTGATACCGCTCTTGTGCTTTTCGCATATGATCCCTAACTTGGAGTAGAATGTCTTGCATTTCTTGAACCAGTTGATCAGCTAGGGCCACTCGATATTGAAGTACAAAATTCGTTGGTACAATCAGAGTGTGTCCATAAGCTGCTTGAAATGGAGTCATGCTGATGGCACTATGGAAAGAGTTATTATAAGCAAACTCAAGGAGTGGCAGATACTCTTCCCAAGCTGCTAGGCGTGACTGAATATAATGTCGAAGCATTTCTTCTAGAACTTGGTTGACTCTTTTAGTCTGGCCATCTGATTCTGGGTGGTAGGCTGAACTGAACAGTAGAGTTGTACCCAAAGATTCGAACAGTGAAATCCAAAAGTGACTGGTAAACTTAGGATCTCTGTCGGATATGATATTCTTGGGCAATCCATGGTGTCGGAAGATGTGTTGTATGATGAGTTTGGCTATGTCCGGAGCCTGTGCACTGCTTTTGCAAGCAACAAAGTGTGCCATTTTGGACAATCGATCAACAATTACCATAATCTGAGTGTTACCTCGGGAGGATTGTGGTAGTGTTGTAATGAAATCTGAGTGTTACCTCGGGAGGATCGTTCGTATAAGAATAGGATGAGAAAATCTTCTGTTCGGAAGTCGAAGGTTGATCTTTTGAAAGAACTTGTACTGCTGTGCCGAAGTCTTTATCATTGAAATACTTCCCTTTGAATGAATTCGGAACATCCACAGATAATGTAGAGATTACCATAGTTGATGCTAGAGTTAACCTGCTGAGACCATCTGCAACTACATTGCGTAGTCTTGGAATGTACTCAATGGTCATGTGAAAGTTGGCCAGAAACTCAACCCAGCGTGCTTGTCGAGCGTTCATGACTGGCTGAGTAAAGATATACTTTAGAGAGTGATGGTCTGTCTTGACCATCGAGTCGGCTCCCATGAGATAATGTTTCCAAGAGCGATAAGCATGTACAACGGCAAGAAACTCCTTATCATAAACCGGGTATCGGGTTTGGATATCAGAATGTTTATGGCTGTCAAAAGCAATAACTCTGCCTTCTTGCATCAAGACTGCTCCTGTAGTGATGTCGGAAGCGTCGGTCATGACCTCAAATGGAAGGTTTGGGTCATCAATAGCCATAACTGGTGTGGTAGTGAGTGCTTGCTTGAGTTGTTGGAAACTATACTCTGTTTCGGGAAGCCACTAAAAAACTGCTGTGCTTTTCAATAATTCGGACATAGGAGCAGCGATTTCAGAAAACTGATAGACCTTTGTATGGTAAAAGTTTGCCAATCCGAGAAAAGAGCGGACATCATGAACATTCTTAGGAGTAGGCCAGTTTCGGATTACCTCGACCTTCTTGGGATCCACAGAGATGCCTTGAGCGGAAATAACATGTCCCAAATATTCGAGTTGGGTCTTGAAGAACTCACTCTTCTCAATGTTGATGTAGAGAGAATTTGCGCGGAGAACTTCAAAAACTTGGTGAAGATGTTGTTTGTGCTCATGTAGGGATCTGCTGAAAACGAGGATGTCATCGAGGTAAATGATGACGAACTTATCGAGGAAAGGCCTGAAGATGTCGTTCATTAGTGTCATGAATGTGGCCGGGGCATTGTTTAACCCAAAAGGCATGACCAAACATTCATAGTGTCCATACTTTGTTCGAAAAGCTGTCTTGTACTCGTCGCCTTCTCGTATGCGAATTTGATGATAACCTGAACGAAGATCAATCTTTGAGAATTGTGTTGCATGTAGAAGTTGATCGAAGAGGTCATCGATGCGAGGCAATGGATACTTGTTTTTGATAGTGAGCTTGTTGAGGGCTCGGTAGTCAATACAGAGGCGCATTGACTTATTCTTTTTTTCCACCAGTAGTACAGGAGATCCGAAAGGGCTGCGACTGGGCCGAATGTGACCTTTGTCGAGTAGTTCGGTCACCTGTCTTTGGATTTCTTCATTTTGAGTGTAAGAAACCTGATAAGGAGGTTTTGACGGTGGATTACTGCTGGGAATAAGTTCGATCGGGTGATCCACTGGTCGTCGAGGTGGTAACTGCTTTGGCAATTCCTGTGGAAAAATATCCAGGTAGGGTTGGAAAAAAGGTTGGTTGAGGTATTCAGGAGGATCCTTTGTTGGTGTCTCCTCTACTGTCGTAACCAACAGAAGTGAAGTCTTTACTTGACGTTTACGAACCCACTTCTTTACTTGTAGGGCAGAGGCAACTGGGGTTGAAGGAGAGTCCCTTAAACCAGTTAGCTCAATAAGTTTTCCCTGGTGGACAAATTGGATAGTATGGCTGCGAAAACTGATTGATGGATCATAGTCATAGAGCCACTGTTGTCCAAGTATGAGATCGTATTGAGAAAGAGGCATGATGTGGAAGTTCAACTTGTCCGTATAATGTTGGATGCGAAAAGACAAGTTTTTGATCCTGGTGTTGCACAAGAAGGTAGTTGCATTTGTGAGTTCAATCTGATAGTCCATGAGACTAGGACTGGTGGTCAACTGAAGGTTGTCGACCATATAACTAGCTAGGAAGTTATGAGAGCAGCCACTGTCGATGAGGATAGTGACCGTTGTTCCACGAATCGATCCTTGAACACAAAGTACTTGAGTGGCTAGGGAAGGTTCGGGGTTGCTGGCAAGGCTCATGTGGATGGTATTTGCCATTCTAACAGCTTTGCCTTTCTTGTCTTGTGCTGGGGTAGCATCTTCTGTTTGGGATCTGTTTGGGAAGTGCTAGGTTCCATATTGGAATTTTGCTTTGGTCGCTTGGGACAATTGAACCATCTATGGTCACCTGTACAGATGGTACAAAGTCCTTTTGTGATGGAGTTGTTCTTCTTGTCAGTGGCCGCACCTTTATGTTGGGAATGTCGGTGATGACTTTGTGAAGAAGAGGCGGCGCGATCCTTGAAGGAGTGCTTCCGTTGGAATCCAGCATACGATTTTTGAGACTTCTGGGGTTCTTGAGACTGTCGCTGACCTTGATTACCGGAGTTTTTTCGAAACCAGGTGTTATCTTGAGGGCGAGCACCTTTGGCCATAGTAGAGTTCTGTGTGCGATTAGCACTCTGCTTCCCTGTGTTTTGGAAATCTGTAATGCGCTCTGCGTAAGCAATAGCGCCAGTCGTGGTGGTGATGTTAGCTTTAAGGACATCAATGCGTAACGAGGGATTTAGGCCTGAGATGAAAGCATGAAGGCGATCATCCTCAGTTAAACCATCAATCTCTAGCACCAATGTGGTGAACTGAGAGATGTAGGAAGACAGGGAGCTTGTTTGCTCGAACTGTCGGAGTTCTGATCGTGCTTGGAAGTCCGCATTGGCAGGTATGAACTGCTTACGGAGCACGTGTTCAAAACGTTCCCATGTTAACACACTTTTGCCGTCCTTTAAGCGTCTTTGCCACCATAGAAAAGCTGTATCCTTGAGGAGGGAGGCTGTCAAGGCGATCTTTTTGCCTTCAGAGAGGTCAACAGTATCAAAATACATGCGCATTTTTGTGAGCCATTGGTCAACTGTTCGGCGATTGCGTTGACCAGTGTAGGCTTCCGGAAGTTTGATGTCAAGTCTTTTAGTTTTGGAAGCTTGAAGTAAATGGTAGAGGGCAGGTAGTTCAATGTTTTCTACCTCAGGTGGAAATGAATCCGCATAGTCGTCTGGTTGCGTCACGTCATCCTGTGTATGTGTGGTACTGCGAGAATCTTGGAGTTGTTGGACTTTCTGGACCAAGTCGGAGATGCTGTCCTGAAGCTGGGAAATTTGAAGTTGCAGTAGTGTTTCGCCTAGTATGTTGACTTCAGGGGTCTTTTTTGGAGTTGAGTCTTTGATCTCTGGAGAGGCTGCACGCGAGTGTTGCGACATATCTGAGGTCCCCGTGAGAAAAGCACGAACCTGCGCTCTAGTTTGTACCATTCCTGGAAGAGGATTCGGGCTGCTCCCTGAGGTTGCTCTTGTTGGAGGGGGCAGGCGAGGCAGGATGGAACCACCCGTGGAAATCTGGTAAAGGAGGTCCTGTGTGAGGTAACACTGGTGATAACGAAAGGGGTGTTACTGCTCGTGAGAGTACAGGAGTAGGTTGCAGAGTCCACGGATCTGAGAAGGGATAAGGACCTGCTGTCGGAGATGGAGGATATCCAGGAGAAGGAGTGCCTTCAGAGTGTAAATACTGTCTTGGGGAAGGTACAACCTGTATAGGAGGATATTTGGGAGCTGAAGGAGGTGGAGAGTACCTTGGAGATGCCGAAGGTGAGGGGTAAAATTCTCTCCAAAGATGGACAGCAAACTCTTGAGGAATATCGGGTTCTGGGTATCTTCGTGTCTCGTGGAACACAACCTGGACTGTGCTGAGGAAGTAATGTAACTGAGGTGCCTCACGCAGAAGATATAGGATGTGGTCCAAATCACTAGGAGGGCACGTGACACAGAAGACCCAAGATGCCAAAGCTCCGAAATGGGCTGGTGGTGCAATCTAAACACGATATTGTGTGGTAGATAATGCCTGAGGTGTCCTTGAAATGCCGGGTGAATTACCAGGGGTTTCCATGCTTTAAGGGAGCGTTTTTCATTTGCTGTAATTTGATAATGACAAGAGAATCCTTAGAAGTAGAAGGGAAAGAATCCACCTGGCAATGATTTAATCTTCCAATTTGTTGCGTAGAAAGGCTTGCAGATTTCTGTCCGGAGGTCCATGTTGCAGTGGGTTGCAAGGAGCAGATTTGGGCCTGGCTGGTCCGGATTGGAAAACAGGAACAGGGCGCTTTTAACAGGTTGTCTTCATCGCGAGAAGAGGGCTGAACTGCTGCTGATCTGGCAGATAATGTAGCGCAACAAAGGGGGGGGGGGGGGGCAGGCTGTCTATGAAGAAATAGGTTGATGGCAAAAGCAGGCTGCAGGCTGTCACTGGCGAAGCCAGGCTGTCAATGGCGAAACCAGGCTGCAGGCTGTCACTGGCGAAACCAGGCTGTCAATGGCGTCCAAGGCTGAATTGCGACCAAAATGGCAGGCTGACGCTGAATCTAGTGCTGCAGGGTGGCGAGGCTATCGCTGATCTGGCGCTGCAAGCAGGGAACCAGGGCCGAAAGACTGGCGAGGCTAGGGGTTGCATATGCCGAGGGGAGCAGGGCAGCGAAATGGCGAGGCTAGGGGCTGGCAGCGAAATGGCGAGGGTAGGGGCTGTGCAGCGAGGCCAACCTGTTTGACGAAAATCTGTATGGGCGTTGAAATGGATCGTCCCTTTTGTCTTTTCGTTTGGGCTGCCTACATTGGGTGGTTGCCCAAAAAATTTAAAGGGTGGGTTTATTTGACCTTTGGGTAATCTAGGATAGACCTAAGGTTTGGGGCTGGGTTTTCCTTTTTAACCCCTCTAGGTACCCTTTTTATAAGTGCTTGGTTCCAAAAGGTGTGCCTATTCGAAGGGGTGTGACCCTTGGAATAGGTGCACCTTTTCATGAAGGGGTGTGTCCCTGTTTTTAAAAGGGGTGTCCCCACATGAATAGGTGTGACCTTTTTGCCACGATGGGGTGTGTCCCTTGGGTGAGGAGTCAAGACTCTTCATCAAAAGGTGTGTCCGATGGTGGAAAAGGTGCGTCCCTTGGTTTTGGGACAGCACAAGCACATGAAAAGACACGATTTTTGTCGCGTCCATTCACATCAACTCGTGATGTGTGGGAGATGGAGAGGCCATTGATGACTTTAGGCAGGGTTGGCGCCAAAAATTTTTACGCTCATTCTCTCCATCTCTTCCATGCACACTGTGCACGGATATCCTTCTAACGGAAAGAAATGTATCAGATAGGCGCTAGAAGGTGGGGGGCATTTCCTACAGGCAGGAGCGAAATTTGCTCTGATACCACTGTAAGAAATCCTAGATTTACTATATTTAGAAATGTACTAAGGAACAGAAAGGAGACTGAAATAGCAGAGAACAAGGAATAATTGTATTGCTTGAATGTCTGTAGGGTATCTGTAGTGTGTCATCGCCTCTCTTATATAGAGAGTGAAGAGTCACACATGAAAAGGTGTGTACTCCAAAGTGTATGTGCATGAAGAGGTGTGTACCCCTTGTGAAGGGTGTGACCCTTGATGAGAGGGTACATTACAATAGGACTGTCTCTTCAATAGAGTGTCTCTTGTGAAGGGTTGTGCCTCATAGGAAGTCTCCCGTCGAAAGGGCATACCCTTCCACAAGTGTCCATTCATCAAACCATCCATAAGTCTAGATATAGAGAAAGGAATACGTCACAGATCGTGACACAAACAAAATGTGTCAGCATTTTGCCTGAACGCGCAACGAATTAGAGTCCCTTTTTAATCCCTCGGATTAGATTTGAGCAGGGATTACGTTCACATTTGTGTTAACAGGTTATTAACGTTCATTAATTACGCTCTATAGTAGCATGAAATCAACGTGATCATGTTGATTATCGGAAAAATTTACCGAGAAACCAAGTAATACTACCACTGGCATTATAAAAATACCTAGCGGTAATACTCATATTACCGGCGGTAATATAATTAGTGGTAATACAACCGGCGGTAATACAATATTATCGTCGATTATTATCGTGGTACCGACGGTAATATTAATGGTACGGACGGTATTGTTTACACGTTTCCCGCACAACGCCACATTATATACTGGTGGAAAGCACACTTCAGGCTCTTCATTCGATCTGATTGTGGTTCATATTCCGATGAACCATTTGGTTTCTTGGGATACACATGTGAACCACGATTTAGATCGTATTGGTAAGGTTGAGTGGGGGGAAGGTGAGTCAGCATTCATTATACTTGTGGGTGTGGTTCACTACTCCTATTCCTTGCGTTTTTGGAAAATCGCAAGCCACGACCGTGAGTGCTAGTGAATGCGAGTGTTTTTTGTGTGCTCCTGGCGGTGGTCTAAACTTCGACTCCTTGCGTTTCGGTCTACTTGTGGACCACGATCATGAGTGCCAATGAAGGCGATTGTTAGTGAGGAGTCTTGAGTTAAGGATTTACGGTTTAGAGTTGTGAGATTTTGATTTTGTTCTAATTTATCAGTAGAGCATGGAGACAAGGGAGAGACAAGATGACAATGATGTGAGAAGAAACAAAGTATGATTTGGGACTACGAATGCACAATCAGAAATGCCTCAACTAGAAATACTCGTGCACAACCTTCAAGACGAGTTGTGAGTAGGCAAATTGTGGATGCATTGAGTCACTCCGATGGGATTTACGGTTTTAATATTTAGCGTTTCATTTCTATTTTTAATGTTAAGGGTTTGCAAAACCCTAATGTTTAGGATTTAATGTGGTGGATTTAGGGCATTGCATAATGTTTTAAATTCCAATTGATGCATGGGTTTAGGTGTTAAATATTAGGATGGGATGCAAATGGTCTACTTTGAATTTAATTTGTATTATGTTTAGGATTTGATTTCAATTTTTAATGTTTAGGAGTTAATTTCAATTTTTAATGTTAAATGTATAATTTTTATTTTTAATGTTTAGGGTTTAATGTGATGGATTTAGGGTATTAACTTCCAATGCATGGGTTTAGGTGTTAAGTATTAGGATGGGATGCAAATGGTCTACTTTGAATTTAATTTGTATTATGTTTAGGATTTGATGTCAATTTTTAATATTTAAAAGATGGTTTCAAATTTTCAATGTATTTGTGGATGATCTGGTATACATAATAGCTAGAGCCAACCTTGTGACTTGCAAATACTTTAAAGCCAACCTAGTCGATGCCTGAGTGAAGCTTGCACAATCGAAGTTTATATTTTCAAGACACAAGGGTTGCTCTAGCTATTATATGTACTAGATCAATTATGTGATGGATTTAGGGTGTTGCATATGGTTTTAAATTCCAATTGATGTGTGGGTTTAGGTTTTAAGTATTGCTCTAAAGATTGTATGTGACAGAAACCCACATTGCCTTCAACCCACATCATGTCGAAGAGGATTCAAAGAAATAAAAGAAAGCATCCCACACTGCCTTCAACTCACATCATGCGTGGGAGGCTTTGGAAGGAAGGTAGCATGTGTTCAGTCACATATGATCTTTAGAGAGAAGCTATCCTATCCCATGTATGTCTATCCTATCCATCTGAAGTACTTAGTGGTTGCGAAGCAACAAGATTCAACGTGATTCATCGAGCCTTGTAAAGGACAATGAAAGTTAAATTAAAATGAAGATAAAAGTAAAAGAGTAAATAACAAGGATGATGAAACTAGAATTAAAATGAAGATAAAAGTAAACTACAAAAGTAAACTTAAGTAAAAGAAAATATATTTCAGTGACATATATTTGAACAAAACAAATAAAAAGAACAAATTTGAAAGAACATTTATTTCAATGACATAATACCATGTACATCCATCATAGATCATAGTGTCATACTCATATAATTCGCTCAGGTCCTGGATATACCTCTCTTAAGCCCAAGACCATATACAATGCTTTTGGTAATTGAACTTTACAAAGCGGGCATACAGATTGTCTTGGCAAGTAATCTAATAAACAATAAACATGAAACCTATGATGGCAAGGTAAAACATAGTAGCCAGTTGAGTCATTAAAAAAACATTGGCATATAGGACATAAGCATGCATCTGGATTATCCTCAAGAAGCAGGTGCATGGCATATGGTCAGCTAGATGGGTGCCGAGTCCCGACAGATCACCAATTGCACCTCTGCTCCCATGTCACGAATTAGTTCTGCACGTGCATCATGGTTCTCTTGCCGCAACCAGGTGTTGATCTCTTGAAGGCTATTTAATTGAGCCTAAAGAGCTATTATCTGGATGTGTAGCTCAGGCTCAGTGTACGGTCTTTCATTTTCTAGGAGTTGTATGTCTTCGAACCGGGCCATGTACTCCTCATGCCGTTGTGCCACCTGTTGTTGTAGTGGCCCTCGCACACCCTATAATGCCTCTGACAATTGCATTTGTGTGATGGTGACTTCTGTGGGCCCATGTGTTCGCTTGTCACGGTAAGAGAAGTCCACCCAGATGCCTTTGATGAACTCTTCATAGAGAAACTTCGCAAAGTATTGTGCTACCTCGTTGTGATGAGGTGGCTTTTCATATACATCAATATAAATTTCTCGAGCATTTAGCAGAATTCGTTCATCTCGGCAGTTCGCAATCTTCCAACGGCCATGCTTGTGAAGCCCTTGGATTGGGGCGATCTCACCTTCCCTTGTCGTTCTTCTACGTCTTTGAGCTTAGTTGCAGCTATCTTCACCTTCATCGGCCTCTAAGGGACATATTGCCAATAGCTCTTGTTTGGAGACTAGTTTATTCACCTCCCTCCATTGCAGACTTGAAAAAGTAGTGCATATGGTGTTGATTACTAGTTCATAGGTGAAAATTACTCAAGGAAGACACGCAATAATAATAAATTTAATATTAAATACATGCAAAAATATTAACGTCCAGACCTTTAGGATCGGCATATCTTGATGTGCGTGCGATCGTCTGTGGCGTGTGTTCGGGCGCTGCACTTGCGACTCTACGTAGTTATTCGAAGTGCACACGTTGTTGCTCGGCATGTTGCTGCTCCTCTTCAGCCTCCTCTTGCGTCAAGGGACGCTTGCTTGCTCTCCTGGAACCTTTTGGTTCCCTAGGTGGGACAGGAGATCTCGTCCTTGTGACAGAGTGATTGTATGCTGGCGATAGAGCGATGGAGTGGTATGCAAGTTCTGCATGCATCAAATTTAGTGTTTATGAGATCCCCACGTGTGATGTTGGATGCTCAATGCGAATGTTGCATGCAGTGTGGTCAATGCAAGATGAGAGATGTTACATATACTAATTAAGATTCAAGTTGTTATATCATACATGTACTACGCACGATGCACATGCAATCAATTAACAAGAAAGAGGAATAGTTTTGACTAAATTGCAATCTTTAATTACAAATAACAAAATAATTAAAAATCATGTACAATAGTCAAAACTTATGTGCATTCACAATAATTAAAACTCATGTACAATAATTAATCAAAACTCATGTACATTGCAAATGCATAAATGCCGAATGGCAAATAATTGATTTTATTTCAAATAGATTTGATTACAAGAAGTTTTACACTTGGGATCTCAGTAAATACAAGACCAATCAAAAGGCATATGGTGCTAGCCTCACCCTTGCTAGCATGAGATCCTAGCCATAGATTTATCCTTGACCAGCATGTGATGGCTTGTGAAACTATGTGACTAGATGTATCCTTGACATAGCATGAGCCCCTTAGAACCTGGTGGACGTAGAGCGTGAACCTGCCCTGATGCATTGGCAAGATTTGAAGCAACTACAACAAACTGCCACCGTTGAAATACGGCATGATGGTCTTTTGCGGTTGTTGCAACCACACGGACCAACATTGGATGTCGGATCTAGATTTGCGCTTCCCTCCTTGACTCTCATCTGTGGGTGCCAATATTTCCCTTGTACCTCTTCCCGACATATTCCACATGATGATGTTACTTTCCTAACACATGATGATGTTACTTTCCAGTGTTGGGCTCTTTGGAGGTCATCGCCCCTCAACGGTGTTTGAGAGGATCCAGATGTTGCATGCTCTTCACCTACGGCTAGGGACGTGGCTGGACCATAGGCGAATGCGGCCTTCTCATCGTAGCTCATAGTCACCGTCACTCGTCTATCTAACGCATGCACCTTATGGTTGTACTAAGCCCACACAGCAAGCCATTGTGTCAACCTTACTGTGTCAAACTCTTGGGCAAGAGTGGGATCCACATTACATGCTTCCTTGAAGCGCATCTATGCATTTTCGAGGAAACTGTTAACCCAGATCATTCCATCGCTCTCCCATTGCACCAAGTTGATAATATTCTCATTGCTTTCGGATTGCAAAGTGCTCTTGGCATCCTCGAGAATCCTTCTCTTCATACTATTTATTCCCTCTAGGCTGGATATTGTTGTGTGCATCTCACTCTCTTGCATGTTGCATATCCTCACAAAAAGGGCATCACGGATGCTTCTCATAACTCTTTTGTGTTTGGACCTACTCAATTCTTCCCCTGGTTTTCTCTTGGTTCTAACCATTGAGGCCATGCTCGCAAGCATATACTACTATGTGTGGCAATGCTGTACTGACTCAACTGCAATGTGACAACGAGGACAAGTAGGATCAGCCCCGAACCTGGATCTCCACAAGTTCATTGCTATCCCTCCATGAATAGAAAGCCAAAAGAAAAGAGTGCAAACTCTTTGGGACCACGGCTTCCAAATGAGGGATTTTTAGAGCCTACGCCAGAAGTTTTTCCGCACAACTGCGGAAATATGAAAACTATCCCAATGGGGCGCTTTGGAGGGTCTCCAACCTCTATTGCTGAGCTGAAACCTTCGGGCATTTCTAACTGAAGCTCTTCTCTCAGTGCCCCTCATCAATCCATTCCCACTCCCTTGGGTCCCACTGCAAGAATCTAATAGGGGAACCACCATACAGCCAGAGTCTCCAAGACCCCAGCGCAAGGAGAATAGGATTGGGGTCAAGGTACCACTGTGAGTCCCTATCCCACTCCATGAAACCTGCAATCTTGATAGGCTGAAATGCCACCTCCAAAAGAATATCATCAGAAGACCTGATAAGTCTGCCTCCCGACTGAACATCAAAGACTAGGGTATCCTCATGTGCATCCTGCAGTGCAATAACATGTAACAGAATGCTCGTCCCTGAAAATGCTCCCCACCAAGTGGACTCTGTGATCGGCATGTCATCTGTGTCAATCCACTCTGGCGGAATGGCTGCCTGTATTTGCTGTATCCTGAGTGCACACCCTGTGAGGTGGTCAACTGCTAAAAGTCTTTGATCCTCTAGAAGTCTCATAAAGGCCTGCCAAGCGCCTACTGTAGAAGTAGGTCCCCTCTCCCATCTAGACCACTGCATATAATGTGACACTCCAAGTGGCCTACCATGGTCATCCAAAATCGAGTCATTCCACATGACTGGCTGCCTATGAATTTCTTCGTGAGAGGTGGGTGGAACTCTGCGAAGTGTGTTTCTGAAGCAGCCCCAAGCTTTCAAAATAGCAGCCATGAGAGGGGAAGGGGGAGATTTGAGATGGGCTGAAGTAAAGATCCATCTACTGCTGTCCAACTAATCTCCCCCATGAGAAGGGGTACAAGATTGAATGCTGCGTGAGAAAAGATCTTTCCAGGGCTCTTGTCCAGGCATCAATCCCTGTACTACGAACTTGCAGAGCAAGGCCATACACTGCAAGTTCAAGTCAATAATATTGAGACCACCTCCTCCTGTCGAGAGAATGAGGGTCTCCCAAGCCCCACCCTGGCTACAACATCTGAGGTGCTATCTAAACCGCTCCATAGGAAGTTTCTGATAGGTCTCATGAGCTGAGCGATACAACCTCTAGATCTGCACTAACATGAGCAAACAAACCAGGCAGTGACCAATAATACCTGGTTCACAACCACAACTTTGGATGCCACTGAACCCCAAGTCACAAAGAAGGGTGCTCTATGAAATGTGCTAAATATCCTAGCAACACCCTTCCAGATCGTCCTCGCTTGTCTGCACTTGCAGAGGCAATGTTGAACTGACTCAACTGTTGCGTGGCATTGAGGACAAGTAGGGTTTGGATCTCCACAGGTTCACTGCAATCCCTCCATGAATAAAAGCCAAAAGAAGAGAGTGATCTTTCTATTCCTGAGGAATTTTCAGAGCCTCCTCCAAAAGTTTTTCTGCACCTGTGCATAAATGCAAAAACTATTCCAATGCAGAGCTTTGGAGGGCCAGTCTGGCTGAACTCCAAAAGATGAGTTTCCTCCTGATACTCTCCAACACGGGAGCGAACTGCTGTACCGGAGAGATGCCCACCCCAACCTGGCATCCCAGATACCTGACGGAGACTCCCCTCTGAATTCAAGTGAACCCTATGTCATTCCTCTAGAATGGAGTGTCCTCATTGCTGATCCTAAAGCCATTGGATTTGTTTCAATTAATGTGTGCATCTGCCGCAATGCAAAACAAATTCAATGCCGTCCTGAATGAACTCTGTGTTTGTGGAGTAGCATTCAAAAAAACAGCCGTATTATGTCCCAACTCACTGTCTAAGAGCTCATCCTCCTGCCTTAGACGAAGCCTCAGCCATACAATCCTAGCTTGAGCTCTAATGTAATAGCTCATAGCCTCAACCCCAAAAAGGAATAAAAAGGGGGCTAAGGGGCATCCCTGACGGACTGATATGGTAATCTCAAACCTTTCCCCCTTGACTCCACCAATAAGAACCTGGTTGTGGGCTGATCTGTAGAGGACTGACACCCCTTTGATCTATGCATCTGAAAAACCAAAGCGAGTAAGTGTGCCCTCCAAAAAGCCCCAGTCTACCCTATCATAAGCTTCCTCAAAGTCCAAGAGTAGAATGGCCAGCCTGTGGCCATTATGCATGGCCCAATCCGAAGCCTCCCAAAATGAGAAGATGTTATAAAAAATGCTCATACCATGCACAAAACCCGTATGCGTATCATGGATAAGATCTGGGAGAAAGGGCTGCAGATGAAGGCTGATAGCTTTAGCTAGGATTTTATACAAGGTACCCAACAAGGTAATCGGTCTTCACTGAGACACTAAATTTCTGCAACCCCCCTTCGAAATCAAATGAATGAGGCTTTCCGTAAGTGAGTCTGGCATCTCACTGGAGTCCCATACACCCTGTAGGGATGAGGTAATATGATCCCCAATCTGACCCCAAAATGTAATAAAAAATAAGGGGGTAAGTCCATCTGAACCAGGACACTTGCCCTTGTGAAGGGTAGAGAGAGCAATCATGAACTCTACGTTGGTGAAGGGTGCATCAAGTGAGACAGTCATATCCCCTGTTACCAACCCAGGTAAGTGTCGCCAAATAACCACTCTAGCATCATCTGTGGCCTGAGTGTCAGAATCTGCTGTAAGAAGGGAGGCATACAAATCGTTGGCAACTTGCAAGACGGCATTTGGATGTGTCTGAAGAACTCCGCCTGAATCAATGAGCTGTGAGATGCTCTCCCTACTATGTCTGGGGCCAAGAGTAGAGAAGAACTGCTTGTTGACCCTACCTTGCGTTTGAGTCCAAAATGACTCTTTAGCATGAAAGGCATACTCTGCTCTCTGATCTAAAAGTAACTGCTGTTGAGTCCTTGTTGCAGTAAGGTGCTCCTGAATCGAAGCATCTGTAGGCCTCTTCTGCTCCTCCCTTTGGAGGGCAGCCAACTGCTGGCGGATACCTATCTCATGCATGAGGATATCGCCCCTCCTGATACGAGCAACTAAAAGATAAAAGTCGCTAATATCAGAGAGGGCTGCGGCTAAGTCTGAAGGAGAAATCTGCCCATCCTGCAAATGAGATATCCAGGTCCTCAACATTGTCTCTGTAAGGCCCTCCTCTGCATAAAAGGAATCTGGAATCCTAACATTGGCAGAGCGGCCCTTCACATGAGGATTTGAGACCATCAGAACCACTAGAAAATGATCCGAAGTGGACACCCCAGCAATGCAAACAGTACCACCTTTGTCAAGAGCCCAATAATCCACATAAAATTTGTCAATCCGTGCATGTACAGGCATCTGCAGTCTCCTGTTTGACCAAGAAAACATGAGAGAATGTGGCTGAGTGTGTAAAGCATCATCGTGCCAAGCATCGCTGCCACTATTGAAAAATGAAGGCATCCTACACTGCTCTCTTGAGGGAGTGAAGGCCACCTTCCTTACTACCCCTTTTATCTGAGGGCATTTTAACCATGTTGAAATCACCCCCTATAATCTAAGCATTTGCAATATGTGACCAAGAGAGCAGTTCCTTCCAAAAAAGAACACGATCCCCTCTAGAAGTGGGTGCATAAAGGTTTAAGAGACCAACCTTATGCCCACCAATCAAAAGTATAATCCACTGAGCTCTGGAAGGGACTATGATCCCGTGTCCAATCACCGAGGGGAGTATAGAAGAAGAAACAGAGATGCAAGTAGCTCCCCTGGTGCCCAAGGCGGGTGACCAAAAAGTATGTCTTGAAAGAAACTTACCTGACTTGGCACAATCCTTGACATCCAATATCATCAGAATGTCCATGTGACCCCTAGCAACACTTGGATGAAGTTGGTTACGAATCAGCCGCCTGCGGCGGCAGTGAGGTACACCCCCGAGGCCCTGAACGTTCCAACTGACAATTTTCATCTGTGAGAGGAGGCCGCTGGATGGAAGATCCTCCCCAACGTAGTAGCGGAGGAAGCCCTCTCCTGCGAAAAGTTCCTCCTATCAAGAGGGAAGTCAACTGGGGATAGCACACCCACACCTGCTGAGGGGGAAACTCTATCCATGGATGTCTGAAAAATATGCTCCCCGAGTGTAGAAGGAACAAACTTCTCCTCTACCTCAAACTCAGCCAAGTCTGCTAGAACTGAAAATAAATTCCTGCGAAGTACCTCTGGCGTAGGAGTGCGAAGGATCCTTGCAGAAGGAGTGGAACCAATAACCCTCTTACCTCTATCAAAGGTAGACAAACGTGCAGGAGAGGGAGGGGGGTGCTGCAAGAACTCAACCTCAGTCTGAATCTGCATGATCTCGGCCACGACTTTGGCATGATTCTCAAGTAAGGCACGGGTCTCTGCCGAAAGGATCTCCCTAGGTGAACGCTCCTGCACATGAACACATGAAGGGGCAAGGACAATCTCATCTGCACATGGAACCAGGACAGGAATGTCTCCTTCTTGAAGAGACGGGTCCGTGGCTTCATCAGTGGTAGCCTGAGGTGGAACTGGCTCCCCAACTTTGACAAGCACCCAATGGGGATGACCAAAATAGGACGTGTTGACTGTCTTGTCCGCGTTGTAGAAGTACTAGGATGAGAGGCCGGTCCTGGCTGTGAAGACGGAGGTCTAGCAGCGCGTGAAGCGGTAGGAGCTGGTCGTGAGGAAGGTCCAGGTCGGGTGAAGCTATGAGGCGCACCCGTGGATCTTTTAGGTCTTTTCTTTTTCCTTGGGCAATCCCTGGCAAAGTGCCCAAGGGTCTTGCAAATCCTACACTAATCCTGTCTCCCTGCAATCTCGACTCTCTATCTGAAGAAGGAGCCATCTGGACGCTGAAGCATAATGTGGTCATCCGAGATGTTAGGGTCAGAAACAATGACCCTAACATGCGGTACCCCATCGGACCTGACTAGGGAGAGGGGGGATCTCAGTAACAATACATGCGGTACCCCATCGGACCTGACTAGGGAGAGGGGGGATCTCAGTAACCACTCCAAAGGCGGCTCCAATGGAATGTAGAAGTCGATGGTACACCTGAGGAAGGCCTGGAAATCTGATGAAGAGTGACGTCGTCTGGCTGTCTTCCTCGACATGATCAAACCCCAATGACGAACATTTGTGAGGTGCCCTGCGAGGTCTCTAGGTAAAGCGGTGAGCATCCAGCCCCTGGCTTGTAACCTGGAAGGGTGGGACCCATGGATGCGAGCAAAGAGCGATGTAGAGCTCTCCTGCTCTGTATCTTTTTTGAGTTGCTGCAACTCGTCTTTTGAGAAAGTGATGGTTATTGTGGCCGGTGGAAGCGGGCGAGGATTGGCTGAAGGTTGGGCCATCGTCAATCAAGGTGTGAAGGCCGACTCAAATACAGGAGGCTCCGTCCGACCAAAAATGTTGCTAGGAAGGGCTAGGAAGAGGAGGAAGGAGGAAAGAAAAGGAAGAAGGAAGAGTAGGGGGGGGCTGAAAGAGGGGAGGGTGAGGGCTAAGGGGAGAAAGGGGGCAGCAGGGAGGGAGTGGGAGAGGGTGTTAGGAGGGTAGGGCGGAGAGGGAAGGGGGAGTAGGGGATGGGGTAGGCGGAGGGGCTAGGAAGTGAAGGCGGGGAGAAGAGAGGGTGTAGAGGGTAGGCGGAGAGGGAGGGAGGCCTAGGGAGGCCTAGGGAGAGAGGTCGGAGAGGCTAGGGGGGAGGCGGAGGGGCTAAGGAGAGAGGGAAGGGAGGCTAGGGGTATGCGGAGGGGCTAGGGAGTGGAGAGGAGAGGGAGGCAGGGCTGAGAAGAGAGGGCTAGGGGTAGGCGGAGAGGTGAGAGGAGGGCCGTACGGCTGAGAGGAGAGGGAGCGGGGCTGAGAGGAGAGGGCAGCAGGGATGAGAAGAGGTACGGGAGGGAGAGGAGAGGGCTAGCAAGGGGGAGAGGAGAGGGAGGGAGGGAGCGGGGCAGCACAAGTCGGGGAGGAGCAGCAGCTCCGAAGCTCCTGGTGCTAACCATAAGGTACCATTACAGTTCCAAATAGTGGAGGATAGGGTCTCCATATCCTGAGCCCATCTCGTACCACTTCCTTTCCCCTCTTTGCGGGCCAGATCCTGCTGCTGCATCAGGGTATGCCTCTCCTCAACCTGCAAAGGTGTCGAATCCTCATCCATGGAAATCAACGGGTGGTCCCTTAGGGCCGATCTACAACGCAATGCTGCTAGTCGAGCTTGAGCATCACGGAATCGTACGATGAGGGTTGCTCCTCACGGTTGGGGTCTCTCCCACTCGCCAGGCCCTCTTATTGGGGGGCTACAAGTTCTGCTCTAAACTGATGGTTCACTGCGAATCGTCCTGGAGAACATGAGGATCTGCGGTCTCTTTGCCTGAGGTCAATCATCCTGGAGACCATTAGGATATGCGGTCTCTCTGCCCGACATCATATCTGGGGTGACTCATGTGTCAAATAGCCATCCTTTGGTATCGAATACCTATTGTTCTACTTTCACTTTCATCTCTGCTTTTAGTAACTTCACATCTCTGTAGTAATCATATCTTTAACAATAAAAAGCCCAATCATATCATCTCTGTATTAATCATATCTTTAACTATAGAAACCCCAATGTAGTAGGGGAGATATATTGCATTTCTTCATTATGTCTTCTACAACTCCTTGCTGCTCTATGATTTCCATTTTTTGAACTTTGAACTCCATTGCTGCGAGTGGACCTTGAGGTTTTTAATCCCCATTTACAGGAAAGATTTGATCGTGTGGCCTTGATGATACGCTTATCCTTGTCATATTGTTTTTGATAAGTCTTCCCAAATGGGGCTGGTGTGAAAGCTGTCATAGCTGAATAGGACTGTCTTCTTGGAGGACTCGAAGTAGCAAAGTTTCATTTTTTGCTGCTATCGTATTCAGTGGTCCTATGACTGAAAACTGACCCTTGAGCTGGATCGGATTATTATTGAGAGAACACCCTAAGTGCTTGGAACATTGGGCAGGCTCCTCACCTAAGCTAGGTTTCCTAATCTTTGCTCCATATCTGTGCTGGCTGGACAAGTTTGCCAAAGAGCAACTTGTGTTTCTACATCCTGAACATGACATACAAAATAATCTCTTTGAAGCATGTACCACGAAGCATATCACATACCAATCCTGCAATGACAGGTGATCCATCTTGACCCCCTTCCAAGTATGTCTCAGATGGAACCTTGTTTGGACCACAAATCATTGACACGAACTGTATGATTCATGAAGGATGCCCCCTTACACCTTGAGATAATTGCAACTACTTTTGTATCTAGTGTTGTGACCCTCGTATATTATTTGAGAGAACACCCTAAGTGCTTGGAACATTGGGCAGGCTCCTCACCTAAGCTAGGTTTCCAAATCTTTGCTCCATATCTGTGCTGGCTGGACAAGTTTGCCAAAGAGCAAATTGTGTTTCTACATCCTGAAAATGACATACAAAATAATCTCTTTGAAGCATGTACCATGAAGCATATCACATACCAATCCTGCAATGACAGGTGATCCATCTTGACCGACCCCCTTCCAAGTATGTCTCAGATGGAACCTTGTTTGGACCACAAATCATTGACACGAACTGTACGATTCATGAAGGATGCCCCCTTACACCTTGAGATAATTGCAACTACTTTTGTATCTAGTGTTGTGACCCTCGTATATTATTTGTTTCTAAAATATATTATATATACTCATTATACACACCTCTTTGAATTTTTGACAGGTTGAAAAACTAGAGAAAACCATGACTACATGCTTTTACATTGAATTGACCTCCTAGTAGTTACAGATTAATTACAGATTAATATTTCAAAGCTCATTGAGGTTAGAAGCAATTTTATTCTAAGGGAGGAAATACTTTTTGATGCAGGTGGCAAAGGCAAGTGCTGATGTAATAATTTTGGATGATAACTTCACAACAATTGTGAATGTTGCAAAGTGGGGCCGTTCTGTGTACACCAACATCCAAAAGTTTGTGCAATTTCAACTCACAGTTAATCTGGTGGCTCTAACCATAAATTTTTTTTCTGCATGCATCACAGGTATGTCTTGATGAACTTTCAAATTTCCTGTTAAGTTAGTTCTTCTTGTTTCTGTTTTTCATAGTCAAATGTGATTCATTGAAATTCAAATAGCAATTGGATTGCTACTTTTGATGGAGCATACCTGCTTTCAATTTGAATGCTGAGTGAGTATATTGGAATATAGCTTCTCTCTCCTTCATACATGCAGGTTTGTTTCCCTCCCTCCCGAAGAAAAGTCTTCTATTAAGTATGGAAAAACTAAGAGCAAAAGATCAAGGGAGAAATACACCATGCAAGGCATGAAAAAAACCAGCACCCTAGTAGGGCAAAATCAAGCTCGTGTAAGAGAGCAAGATAAAATCCAAGGTTGAGGCTGAAAGTGCCATCTCAACCCTGCAGAGGACTGTGAGAAGGACGGAGAGCCACTCCACTCCTTGAGGAAAAAAATCCTCCTGGTAGAGGTTGCATGGGAAGACCCTTGCATACTACCCCAAATGGTTGCCAAGGTTTGTACTATGTCTGTCCAAATATTGGCAAATGTGTGTGCAGGGTGGACTAGTAAACCATCCATGTCCCTCTGTGCATTTGGATCTCCAAATATGCCATGCTGATGTGCACACCAGAATCTCCCATGAAGTATCCACAGAGGCATGCACATGTCTGTAAGGAGAGTTAGGGACGTCATCCAGAGAGCATTACTTGACTGAATATAAGAAATTAGAATGCAATTGCACGACTTTCTTGGGGACATAAGAATGAGGCATGTTCAGGCCTCTGTATAACTCTGAGATAGTACCTTGTGCCGGGACCCTTATTAACGCCATCTTTCCTATTCAAGGCAAGGGATCCTATGACAAGATCATCATGATTAGGCATGTCATGTCCAAGATCTATGCCTCAGTGCAGGTTAGCTAGTTTGGAGAGCGCCACAGAACCCGATCTCTTGGATAGGTAGGCTTCCATATTGAACATGCGACTGTAGATCGCATACTTACACTCCGAGCTGCCATTGAGTAGAGGCCAGAGCACAGAGACATAGGGTTTATTTCTGCAAGGCTTTCGACAGAGTGTTGAGGGCCCGTCTCATTAGACGCCCGCAAGATTTGGGATACAATTCAGAGATTATCTGGACAATCATGGCACTTTATGAGAGTCTCAGGCATAGTTGGCCCAAAACGCATTTCAGGCAGGCCCAAAATGTACGAAACGTTTCATAAACATTTCGAAACTGAAACTCGCGTTTTGGAGCACCTAGAAACCCCCAAATCGTCAAAATTGAATGTCGTTTCACCTATTAGTATCATATTTCAGCTTTGAAAATAGAATCATGTGAATCATGGTTGATGTATCTTTTTCAATTCTGAAATATTACCATTGACTCTTGAATCTTCAAGGATTTGTTGTTAATTTTCTGATTTAAGCAAAATAGGGCGGGCGAAATTGGCTTTGAGGCATGTTTTTGGACCACAGAAAGACAGAGAGAGGCACGTCACAGGCTGGCAAAGTGCCCCACAGCCACCCTGATGATTTTTGACTACCAGAGTGGTCCGTGTGCTGTTTGAGAGCTGCCACGGCTGCTAGAAGCTCCAAAACAAATTCATTTTTGTGCCAGGAGCCTCTATAAGAATTCGTTTTTGTGCCAGGGAGCCTCTAGAAGAAATCGGTTTTCAGTCAGGACGTGCCAGGGAATTTCGTTTTTCAGTCAAAGACCTGCCAGGGAATTTCGTTTTTCAGTCACAGAGACTTGCCAAGGCAATTTGTTTTCAGACAGGGAGTAGCCAAGGTAATTTACAATCTGTTGCTGGAATGTCTGGTGCAGCCAGGAAGATTTGCCATCTGCCAGGTATTGCTAGAAAGGATTCGCCTTCAGCCAGGAGTGCTCTAAATTAATTTCGCCTACTTTGCCAGGCTTGTTTCTGGCTTTGTGTTGCACGCCAGCTCCGGACAGCAGGGAATTGAACCTTCAAAAGCTTTTGCCTGCTACCATGTGCCAGGAACAGCCACGGTTGATTGTTTTGCTGGTCTCTGCCTTGCCATGACTCTTTTAGAGCTACCAAGACAGACTTGGTTGGTTTCTATCTTGCAATGACTCTTTTAGAGCTGCCAGGACAAACTTGGTTGCTTTTTATCCTGCCAGGACAGACTTGGTTGGTTTCTATCCTGCCAGGACTCCTTTGGAGATGCCAGGTTAGAATTGAACAGCCAGATACTCGATAAGGATTGCCATGGAATTTGGCACTGGACTGAAATGCCTGTTTGAGTCATGAGCTGATTGCATAGCATGATGGGTGAACCAAGAGGATGGAGAGGGGTCTAGACACATCTCTGAAAAGACAATGATGTGAAACTGCGGATCGTGCTCTCCTAGTCTACATACATAAAGAACAAGATGGTCAAGGAGGATCAAAGCAACCAAGAAACTCCATGAGAGGGAGATAATAATAGGCACACTCAATGTATTTCAATGTGTACACTTCAACAATACAAGAAAGCTTTAGAGAGAGCCTTTAGAATAGTCAAACCCATGTGGGATCCTATGATCCACATCTCTCCTAGTGGTAGTCCTTGCTCCACTTCATTTTCTCATGTAGTCCGCATCCTTGGGTGGATACGTTAATTCATGCACCACCATACCTTAGCTCATACCTTTGCCTCTAATTATGTGCACATGGCACCATATCTCTCAACACCTCCCCTTGGTGCCATAATGCATTGGCTACTACAAGGTGGTCAAATGTGTGTAAAAGTCCGTCACTTCCCCTTAGTACATACTTGCTACTTAAGGTGGTCAAGTGTGGTATTCTAACATGATCAATACCTCCCCTGGGTGCTTACATAACTCTATGGTAGTCAAGTTTGATACTTGGAAATCAAGGTCTAGTCATTTGGTGACCTTTACAAAACATGGGCTCAAGTGGTAAGGTTTGCTTCTTCTTTGCTTGATGTAGCTTGATGCATGATGCTTTGTTCTTCCTGTGTCTTTAATGCTTTATGTGTGGATGCCATGTTTTGTGATATGGTCATCTCACACGCACTTGTGCTTTCGGCATTCTTGCAAAGGTCCTACCAATTGATTTCTTTCAATATTGGTAGTGTCTAATTGCATACAATGATTTTGATGTTACGAGCATGTATGGCTCGAAAAGCGGATCATTTTTTCTTTTTGGATCACCGGTAAACTCTTCTTGGATTCAAAGTTATGGCTCGTCATAGTTTTGCTCAAGAAGAGGGGTCTAATTGATGATGTGGCACATGTATTCATATGTTGCTTACAAAACTGTACTTTTAAGGGACAGTGTACTTATGTGGCATTGGACTGATATGACAAGTGCATGACTGTGTATGCTGATGTGGCACGTGACGTGGTAGCTGTGGATAAGTTTGTCACGTGGCATTCTATTAACCAAGCTTTAGTTCTCTAACCAGAGTGGTTACCCAAGCATAGTTTGACTCACCACCTTATTTGCCACGTGACTCACTATGGATTATGAATGTTTGTGTGTTTGTTTGCTGGACAACGCTTCTTCTTTCTTCCTCGGCACGTACAGTGACCACTTCTTCTCCCTCGACACTTCCAAACAACAACAAAAAATCCTTTTCTCCCGTTGTGATTGCCACCATCAGAATCTTAGGGACGGCATTCCTCCTCCGTTTTGTTCATGTTGCGGGTGTTTTACAAACTTAGAGGCTGTAGCATCTTTTGTGTTTGATTACTTCTTTTGGCTGAGTGCTTTGTTTCTGAGTTGGGTTGCCTAACTTGAAGATTTCTAATAGCTATTTCTCACGCAATCCGTCGAAATCGTTGCCTGTTGCTCACATTCCTGAGATGCTTGTTTTGTAGTCGTATGTCATGCTTGAGTGCTTTAGTTGCTTTAGGCATCTCCTATGTGGCGAGTCTACGTTGTATTTGTAGTCACTATCCCAAGGCTTGTTGCATACGAAACAATCTCAAGGACTCACGCCATTTCGAGTGTTCTTGCATCAAGCCTTGAAAGTTGTACCACCTATCAACAAAAGCAATGGCGTCGAACGGATCAACTACAACAAGGCGAGCAATGTATGCTTTAGTCTGTTTATTGTCTGCATCTTTCGTGACTACCTGCTAGTGTTGATGGGCATCTAACTTTTTTGTAGTCCGTGGCTGCAAATGTTACCATTGGCGTTGAAGCTCGCCAATTTAGTTGTTGCTAAGTGTCATTGTCCATCGTCATTGTGGCGTTTGTTATCTCGTGCCAGTCGGGTTGAGCATCCTTGCAAGGTAATGCTATAGAGGTCGTCTTGCCTCGTGAGTGTGGAGTGTCACGTCCGGGCTTGCTGTAGCCGTTGTTGTAGGTCTGAGTTGCTAGGCGTTGTAGTTGTAGAGCTTCATTGGCATTGTGTGTAGTCTGTGGCGTAGCCTTGGGGATGTGACTTTTGCTTTGGTGCTTGTGTTGAAGTAGTCTCTCTCTGCCTTGGGGAAGGAAAACCTCTCAAAAACAGAAATGAATTCAAGGAGGGATCGATTTCTTTCTCCCTCTCTCTTCCCCTTCTATCAATCCTCGTGAGAGATGCCTCTTAACAATGGATGTGGTTGTTCTCTAGGACAACCTTTTCAACTCACAACAGAAATCCATGAAGGAGAGAGGTTATTCTCGCTCAAGTCTCTCAAAAGAATATAGTCGACTTAAAAAATGCAATAGCTCACACTCGAGGAAACCGAACTGAGAGTTTCTTGAACCAAAAGGAAAGTCTTTTCACCCTCTACAAGATGAGATAGGAGAGAAATATGAGCAATACTAATGAGCTAAAAACTAAGCTAGGAGAGTAAGACCTAGGCTTTGATACCATGTGAACCTGCGGATTGTGCTCTCCTAGTCTACATACATGAAGAGCAAGATGGTCAAGGAGCATCAAAGCAACCAAGAAACTCCATGAGAGGGAGACAACAATAGGCACACTCAATTTATTCCAATGTGTGTACTTCAACAATACAAGAAGGCTTCTTATATAGAGAGAGCCTTTAGAATAGTCAAACCCATGTGGGATCCTATGACCCACATCTCTCTGAGTTGTAGTCCTTTCTCCACATCATCTTCTCATGTAGTCCACATCCTTGGGTGGCAACTTGCCTTGGCCCATGGAATTAATTACTCTGAACTTCCCTTTTAACATTTAATTCATCAAAAGGCCATGGTACTATGGATGTGAGGGACGAGCTGAGCTGAGCGGGTGAGCTCCCCCCTCCGTCCGCGGCGGCCCCGCTGCCCATCGCTTCTCTGCTCCACCACTTTCCACCTTGTCGCCTCTCCCCCTCGCTGCCCTTTCGCCTCGCAGCCACCCTCCCGCGTCGCTCCTCCGCCCTCGCTCCGTCCTTCCTCCTCGCCATCTCGCCTCCCCGCCTTCTATCCCCTCCGCCTTCTCGCTTCCCCCCGACTTCTTGCCTCCCCTGCTATCACTCCTCCCCCTGCCATCTTTCCTCCCCCTTCATCTTTCCCCTCCGCCTCTCCCGTCCTCTTCCTCCCCCCGCAGGTCCTCTTCCCCCACCTTTCTTCCGCTCCTTCACTCCTTCCTTCTCTCCTTCTCTTCTCTCTCTTTCTCTCCTTTTCCTTCTCCCTTTTACCTTCCCTTCCGCCCTCTCTACCTCTCGCCTCCGCCTCTTTGCCTCGCCTTGCTTCGCCTTCACCTCCCTCTCGGACGCCCTTATTTCTCATCCCTCCCTCTCTTTTTTCTCATCTTCCTTCCTACAGCGGGAGCATTTGTGCTTGTTAAGGCGAAAGAAAATCTTGGTGGTGACCCTTGGTCTGGCCAGAGGGACTCTATGGCAGCACCCTTGAATCCCATAGCTGTTAAGATTCTTCTTTCCCCAGTTGACAAGCAACAGGTACAGCAGGTAGTTTAGTCCCTCCAAGACAAGGTGCTGGTGGGTAGAATTGTGGGCCTCACGCCTACACAGAGACATGTGCGAGAGTGGATCCAGGCGGGCTTGACATTAGAGGGTGACGACATCCAGGAGGTCACCATCTATGGAAGAGGCGTTTTCCTCATTTAGCTGAGCTCCCCTGACACTGCCTTGATACTCAAGGAGCTTGGTATCATGGATTTACAGTGGAGGACATGGACACGACACACCATGTTTCCCGTTTTCCAGTTACGCTCCGCTTCTTAGGGCTTCCCAAGGAGTATTGAGCCATCCTTCCCTTCATTGGTCGGGCATTTGGCACTGTGCTCGAGTCCCCGCCAGAGTCGGCCGCCTCAATCGTAGCAAATGACAGGGTCCCCAAGATTAGACTGGTGGTTGAGAGCCCAGAGTCCCTCCTAGAGTTGATCCTCCTAGAGACCCTTGAAGGGGGCACACTTCGCCAGCATGTGGAGATTTCTGGGCTACTAGGCTAGTGTCTTCGGTGCAGACAGATGGGTCACTTAGCTAGAGATTGCCCTTGTGGCCATGTCTGAGCATCTCCGCTCCCTCCCCCGCAAAGTAGCCAGAGCCACCAGACCAAAGTCTTGCCTCCCCTTGGACAGGAGTGCAGGAGTCTCAGACCCCCTGGGTGACCCCTTCAGAAGGGGGCTCGACCCAGGTTAAAAAGAAAAAGAAACCAAGCAAACAGGCTTGCAAGCGCATGAGCAGCGAACCCCAGGAGTTCCTGATGTGGCGATGGCAGACGATAGCCAGACAGCGGTTGAGGAGTGGATCGAGAGCCCCGGTGAGCCTGATCAATAGGGGGAGCCCCTATTCTCCCCCTCCCCCTCCAGATCCCTCCCGACCTTCCCCTCCACTCCCCCCCCTCTGGGTTCCCCCTGCCCCCTCCTCCCCCCCTCGCCCCTCCTGTCGTGATCACTCTCACCACCCGTCTCCTTCATGATGAAGTGGGCATCTCCTGCCCCCTTGTCCCTTCAAATCAAGCTATCCTTCAGGAGATTCGGACCATTCCCTATTATTTAAAAAACAATGATGTCTCAATGAAGTTACACCTTACAGAAAATTGGACTATGCACAATGTGTTTCACGTAGCTTAGTTTAAGCCATATTTTGGACCTCCTCTTTCAGAGATTTCCGACGAGCAACAACCTGAAGTTCTTGATGAAGCTGAAGTTTTGCAGCCAAAATAGATCCTTCTTCATAAATTCAAGCATTGGTCAGGACGCAGGATCCAGGAGTTTTACACCAAGTTCCGTGATTGAGGTACCCATGAAGCAGTGTAGTTGGAGGAAGACTTTTTCCAAGAGTTTCCCCAGATATTGGCGGACTACTTGGAAGCAATGAACCTACTGCCAAGTTGAGGAGGAGGGAATGTCACATGCACCCCTGCACTTGGGTGCAAAGTGACACACTGGCTACATCGACAAGTGCGCAATAGTTCCCTAATACGAGATTTTGTCGTATGTTGTGACCCCTTTGTGAGCCCTTGTCTAGGGACAGTCAGGCACAAGCTACGTAAGTCACACTCTCAGCTTTAGGTCAAGTCAGAAGGTCAGCTCTTGTTCACTGGTACCCACAAGAGAACATTAGGTTAGTATTTCCATTTTAGGTTTAGTGATAGGTCTAGGTCCAGCCTAGGATAGGAGCCCTTCTAGGCCCCCTCAAGGCTGGAACATATGAAAGGGAATGGGCTGGGGGAGGGCAGCTTATATAGGCTTCCGTGCACCCCACCCAAGGTGGGCTTTTATGGGGAAAAGGGATGCAAAGCAAGCCCTAAAACAGCCGACTAGAAGTCGGCCTGTTTAGGGCAGGTTGGCTCAGCCCCAGCCCCCTATTTAAGGGGGAGCCCCTTGCGTCTTTCCTCATTCAGTTCCCTCACACCTTCAGCCTCCTACAGCTCCTCTTGAGCCCCCTCTGAACAGCCTAACACTCAACCCCAGTGGCCCTCTTACCCGCCTCAGCCTTTGGCATCAATTCAACCCTCTAGGAAGGTGTTACGCAGCGCATCCGATGGGGAGTCGGGACAGCGAACGGAGTAATGTTTGGGGTCTCTTTCAGCAGCTCTTTTCAGTTATCTTTTACAGTTTTGCACAGCTCATTCTTAGCTCTTTATTTGAGTCATCTCTCAGCTCTCTTATAGGATCTATCACTCCTAGCTTTCACTCTCTCACTCACGCAGTAACCCTGCCTTCCGGTGGACAGCACAAGCCTCTCCATTTCCTTGCAGAAGTGTCTTACATCGTCAGTGTGGACAACGTCAAGGTCTCAGTGTTGGTCGGTGTTGTCTCTCAGGTGTCTTTGGGTCTGCTATACGGCAGATCGGCATTGAGCCAGTATCCACCCTAGTATGTCGCCGCATAGACATAGACTATTCGTCCTCCAAACCCCCGACAAAGTCACATAAGGAAGTTTTTCTGGAATAGGCACCCACTCACAGGAGAGCCTTGTTCTCTATACCCCCGCCCTCATGAGTTGGACCATAGTGAGTTGGAACGTGCACGGGCTCCACGATCGTGCTCGTAGTCAACCGCAGTACCTAATACTCCTGTAGGAGTTGCAGAGGGTAGTGGTAGGGTGGATAGTGGACATCCTTTTGATTTAGGTGCATATATTCTCAGCAGTAGACATTAGACGGCGTCACCACCTCTTCCCAGGGCAAGGTCCGAAGGAGTGGTCCCCGGCAGTAGGACGGAGCGGAGGGTTCTGCATCTCGGTTTCACAGACTTTGGCTCCAGAGGTCTACGATCAGGGCGAGTTTATCCCAGGACGGGCAGTTTGGAATCTAGTTGAGTCAGGATGGGAGAGTCCAAGATTGGGATCCTGAACGTGTATGCCCTAGCGTGCAGACAGCATCGCTCGGCCTTTTGGAGGAGGCTGATAGAGTGTCTTTCGGATGTAGACTCCTGGATTGTTGGAAGGGACTTCAACAACCTGGAGTTTGGGGAAGACAAGCATGGTGGCGCCTCCTTCTTTGAGATGCTAGCAGTAGCAGAGCGTAGCACCTAGGAGCAGTTCATTTTCATGATCAGTTGCAGGGACCCGTGGCGAGAGATAGATTTCAGCAGGATACTTGGCAGCCTCCTCTTCTCTTTCGGACAAAGGAGACACAATGGACTACTTGAGAGACTAGATTGCTTCTACGTTGGGGATTGGGCACTGCACAGAGGTGGCTCTACCCGGATTTTGGCAGGTACCACAATGTCAAACTACTCTCCCATAGTATTTCACTTAGATCAGCCCCGCCGAGGTCTCCCCCAGAAGGGGGTCCGCATTCCAGAGGACCTTATGCAGGACGAGGAGATCCAATAGGTCATGGCAGGGATTTGGGAGCAGTTAGAGATGACAACGAGCGAGGGCTGGGCTTCATGGGTGGCCAATGCGATCTAGAGGTGCAGTGAGGAGTTATAGGCTCACGTCCTTAGGCGGAGGAGGATGCTTCAGGACGGAGAGGATGACTCCCGTTGGTATTGTGGCCCGAGAGGTAGTTTGGGATCACGTTCCGGCGGTAGTCTCGCAGGATTTATGGAGCATGCTGGAGGAGCCTTTCACGGATGAGGAGCTCTGGAAGCCCTTAAGGCTCTTTCGACCCAGAAGTGTCCTGGTGAAGATCCGGTCTTCTTCCGGAACTTCTGGGAGATTATCTCCACTCCTTTTCCACTAGCATGCCATGACATTTTCGACACGGGCTCCCTCCCTCAGTCCTTGAGCAGGGGGTGGATTTGTTTGATCCCGATAGGGGGAGATAGGTCAGACATCCGGTAGTGGAGACCGATCACTCTGCTTGATACCGCTTACAAGATCCTCGCCAAGGTCTTGAGCTTGTGATTACGGCTCCATCGTACTGACATCATCCACGATACATAGACGGGGTTTGTCTAGGAGCGTAGCATCCTGGACAACATCTTCACTTTTTGGGAGGCAGTGGATTGGTCTAGGGAGGAGTCACAGCCATTGGCCGTCCTTCTCTTGGATTTTGAGAAGGTCTATGACAGGGTGGAGTGGTCCTTCCTAGAGGGCACTAGGCGGAGATTGGGTTTCTCAGACAGATGGGTCAGAGGAGTTGTGCTTTCATAGAGGATGCATTGGACAGCTCCGATGGTTGGTTCGGAACTTCCTTTGGGTAGGATCGGACGGCACGCGAAATACTAGAGCCCAGGTCGCTTGGCAGATGGTGATTATGCCACATGCACTGGGAGGCTTGGGTATCATCGATCCGGAGAGGCAGAGCAGAGCCCTTCTGGGCAAGTTGGTTGGTCGCGGCCTCACCCTAGGTGCAGAGCCTTGGAAGCTCCTCTTACAGAGAGGGCTTCTCAGGAACACCCCATGCACTGGAGGACAGTGGTAGCCTTCACACAGGTGGATCTTCTCAAAGGCCCCCCTTACAGGGAAGGGTTCCCCCTTGATGCGGAGTCTTCACAAGGTCTGGCAGAGACTAGCAAGGGGTCTCATTCATGCTCTGCCCAAATGTAGAGAGGAGTTCGAGCGTCAGTCCCTATGTGGCACCCAGAGATCCGAGATCAGGAGGAGCGTATGCTTGGACAGCGGACGCACATTGGTTGGCACAGTGGGATAGTGGGCCGGCCGGGTCTTTTGGGAGATGGAGCAGATTACCCATGGAGGTAGAGGCGAGACTTGGCGCCGTAGCGCATCTGCAAGGGGCAGGGCAGTGGATGAGAGAGATCAACCTAGCCATCCCTGAGTCTTGGTGGGAGGGACTTCGCGTTTGGTTGGGGCAGTCTTCTCGGATTGGTGTCCCTTTGAGAATGATGATGCAACAAGGCAGCACGAACCCCGGCTTCTACTGTGTGTAGGTCCTGGAGGCCTACTTCATCCGCTCACTGAGAGAGACCCTGAGATTGATGGGAGTCTTGATGGGTTTCAGTGGCAGATGATCAGAGTGGTGGGATGTTTGGGGAAGGAGTGGCACATTGACCCTCCTAGTATTTTAGAGCAGGATGCCCCCAGATGGTGCCTCTGGCTGTGGGAGGGTAGACCCTTGAGGGAGGTCCAGTGGGATCCGGGAGAGTGGTTCTGGTCCTCCAGGGGTGGCCTTGCCGAGCAGATGGATGAGATGCCGCTCTTTTCCTATACCAGACGGATTTGCAGGAGACTTCAGATAGACTCTTCGAGGTGGATCCCCTCGAGGGAGCGGCATTGGGTGACCCAGAGAGTGTCCCAAGATGTCTGTTTCAGGTTTTGGATGCGGTTATGGTCCACTTTGTGGGCGAGGAAGATATCCTACTTCTTCTGGCTGGCCGCCCTTGGAGACTTGCCCATCGGACCGTCGTTGGAGCAAATGCGAGTGGAGGGGTAGTGCCATTGTTGCTTTGGTGGTTTCCTAGAGATGATTCCGCACTGCCTTTGGAGCTATCGCGGAGCAGTGAGGATCTGGATGGGAGTCCTCAGATTCATGACCCGTATGTAGAGTCTTTAGAGGAACTACACCTGGGGGATGGTGGCCTGGTTCACGGAGGGAGGACACGCATTCTAGATTGATGAGATCTCCTGAGCCTATCGCGGATACTTGGGAGATCTCTCGAGCCTATGGATAGCACTCCATGAGGCAGTCCCTCCTGATAGCCTAGCTCCCCTTTCTCCTCCAGAGGACAACGTTTGGGAGGTGGTAGCCAGTATCACTACGTGGAACATTTGGGTGACTCGTAGTCTCGTGATGGGTGCGCATCCGGTTCCACCCTCGGCTACTATGGTCGCCATTTGGCAGGATATCATCTACACTCTACGTGTCACGATTTGTGACGTATTCCTTTCTCTATTTCTAGACTTATGGATGGTTTGATGAATGGACACTTGTGGAAGGGTATGCCCTTTCGATGGGACACTTCCTATGAGGCACAACCCTTCACAAGAGACATTCTATTGAAGAGACATTCCTATTGTAATGTACCCTCTCATCAAGGGTCACACCCTTCACAAGGGGTACACACCTCTTCATGCACATACACTTTGGAGTACACACCTTTTCATGTGTGACTCTTCACTCTCTATATAAGAGAGGCCCAATTGTATGGATGACACACAACAGATACCCTCCAGACATTCAAGCAATACAATTATTCCTTATCCTCTGCTATTTCAGTCTCCTTTTTGTTCCTTAGCACATTTCTAAATATAGTAAATCTAGGATTTCTTACAGTGGTATCAGAGCAAATCTTGCTCCTACCTGTAGGTAATGCCCCCCACCTTCTAGCGCCTATCTGATACATCTTTTTCTGCTAGAAGGATCCGTGCACATTGTGCATGGAAGTGATGGAGAGAATGAGCGTAAAATTTTTTAGTGCCAACCCTATCTAAAGTCATCAATGGCCTCTCCATCTCCCACACATCACAAGTTGATGTGAATGGACACGACAAAAATCGTGTCTTTTCATGTGCTTGGGCTGTCCCAAAACCAAGGGACGCATCTTTTCCACCATCGGACATACCTTTTGATGAAGAGTCTTGACTCCTCACCCAAGGGACACACCCCATCGTGGCAAAAAGGACACGCCTTTTCATGTGGGGACACCCCTTTTAAAAACAGGGACACACCCCTTCATGAAAAGGTGCACCTATTCCAAGGGACACACCCCTTCGAATACCAAGCACTTATAAAAAGAGTACCTAGAGGGGTTTTAAAAAAAAAAACCCAACCCCAAACCTTAGGTTTACCCTAGATTACCCAAGGGTCAACTAAACCCACCCTTTAATGTTTGGGGCAACCACCCAACGTAGGCAGCCCAAACGAAAAAAGGGCGCACCTTTTCAACGCCCATGCAGATTTTCGTCATTTCGCTCAGCCTACCTGCGCAGCCCCTAGCCTCGCCATTTCGCTCAGCCTACCTGTGCAGCCCCTAGCCATTTCGCTGCCCTGCTCCCCTCGCCATGTGCAGCCTTAGCCTCACCAGTTTTCCGGCCTTGTTTCCTGCCAGCCTGCAGTGTGAAAACGGCACCAGCCAGCCTTTTCTGCCGCAAATCAACCTGCAGCCTTGGAAGCCCGCCATTTCTGCCGCGATCCAGCCTGCAACCAGTTTTCGCCATTGACAGCCTGCCTCCCCCCCTTCTGTTTCACCAGTCTTTCCTGACATCAGCAGCCTGGTGCGCCAGCCCCTATCGCAATCCAGAATTGGGTACCTTGCAGCCTGTTGCGCCATAGACAACCTGCCCCTTTGTGGCGCTACATTTTCCTGCCAGATCAGCAGCAGTTTCAGCCTCCTATCGCGATGAAGACAGCCTGTTAAATGCCAGGCCCAGATCTGCTCTTCGCCACCCATTGCAACATGGACCTCCGGACAGAAATCTGCAGGCCTCTTCTACGCAACAATTTGGCAGATTAAATCATTGCCAGGTGGATTCTTTCCATTCTACTTTTAAGGATTCTCTTGTCATTATCCAATTATAGGAAATGAAAGACGCTCCCTTAAAGCATGGAAACCCCTGGTAATTCACCCGGCCTTTCAAGGACACCTCAGGCATCATCTACCACACAATATCGTGTTCAGATTGCACAACCAGCCCATTTTGGAGCTTTGGCATCTTGGGTCTTCTGTGTCATGTGCCCTCCTAGTGATTTGGACCACATCCTATACCTTCTGCGTGAGGCACCTCAGTTACATTACTTCCTCAGCACAGTCCAGGTTGTGTTCCACGAGACACGAAGATACCCAGAACCCGATATTCCTCAAGAGTTTGCTGTCCATCTTTGGAGAGAATTTTACCCCTCACCTTCGGCATCTCCAGGGTACTCTCCACCTCCTTCAGCTCCCAGATATCCTCCTATACAGGTTGTACCTTCCCCAAGACAGTATTTACACTTCGAAGGCACTCCTTCTCCTGGATATCCTCCACTTCCAACAGCAGCTCCTTATCCCTTCTCAGATCCGTGGACTCTGCAACCTACTCCTGTACTCTCACGAGCAGTAACACCACTTTCGGCATCACCAGTGTTACCTCAGATAGGACCTCCTTTACCAGACTTCCACGGGTGGTTCCATCCTGCCTCGCCTGCCCCCTCCAACATGAGCAACCTCCAAGGATTCCAACAGAAGAACTCCTCCAAGGATCGCGCCTCTTCTTCTTCACAAAGTCATCATCGACATCCCCAACATAAAGGTGCGGCCACTGACAAGAAGAACAACTCCAGCACAAAAGGACTTTGTACCATCTGTACAGGCGACCATAGATGGTTCGATTGTCCCAAGCGACCAAAGCAAAATTCCAATATGGAACCTAGCACTTCCCAAACAGAAGATGCTACCCCAGCACAAGACAAGAAAGGCAAAGCTGTTCGAATGGCAAATACCATCCACCTGAGCCTTGCCAGGAACCCCGAATCTTCCCTGGCCATTTAAGTACTTTGTGTCCAAGGATCGATTCGTGGAACAACGGTCACTATCCTCATCGACAGTGGCTGCTCTCATAACTTTCTAGCTAGTTCTATGGTCGACAAACTTCGGTTGACCACCAGTCCTAGTCTCATGGACTATCAGATTGAACTCACAAATACAACTACCTTCTTGTGCAACACCAGGATCAAAAACTTGTCTTTTCACATCCAACATTATACGGACAAGTTGAACTTCCACATCATGCCTCTTTCTCGGTACGATCTCATACTTGGACAACAGTGGCTCTATGACTATGATCCATCAATCAGTTTTCGCAGCCATACTATCTAGTTTGTCCACCAGGGAAAACTTATTGAGCTAACTGGTTTAAGGGACTCTCCTTCAACCCCAGTTGCCTCTGTCCTACAAGTAAAGAAGTGGGTTCGTAAACGTCAAGTAAAGACTTCACTTCTGTTGGTTACGGCAGTAGAGGAGACACCAACAAAGGATCCTTCTGAATACCTCAACCAACCTTTTTTCGAGCCCTACCTGGATATTTTTCCACAGGAATTGCCAAAGCAGTTACCACCTCGACGACCAGTGGATCACCCAATCGAACTTATTCCCGGCAGTAATCTACCGTCGAAACCTCCTTATCGGGTTTCTTACACTCAAAATGAAGAAATCCAAAGACAGGTGACTGAACTACTCGACAAAGGTCACATTCGGCCCAGTCGCAGCCCTATCGGATCTCCTGTACTACTTGTGGAAAAAAAGAATAAGTCAATGCGCCTCTGCATCGACTACCGAGCCCTCAACAAGCTCACTATAAAAAACAAGTATCCATTGCCTCGCATCGATGACCTCTTCGATTAACTTCTACACGCAACACAATTCTCAAAGATTGACTTCGTTCAGGTTATCATCAAATTCGCATACGAGAAGGCGATGAGTACAAGACAGCTTTTCAAACAAAGTATGGACACTATGAATGTTTGGTCATGCCTTTTGGGTTAAACAATGCCCCGGCCACATTCATGACACTCATGAACGACATCTTCAGGCCTTTCCTCGATAAGTTCGTCATCGTTTACCTCGATGACATCCTCGTTTTCAGCAGATCCCTACATGAGCACAAACAACATCTTCACCAAGTTTTTGAAGTTCTCCGCGCAAATTCTCTCTAGATCAACATTGATTTCTTGGTACACGGTAACAAGGCAAAAGCTCCTAAAGGTTCAATTCCATGCTGTCCGGAGCTGGCACACAACACAGACCTAGAAACTAGCCTGGCATAGTAGGCGAAATTAATATGGAGAAAAGGCGAATCCTTTCTAGCAATACCCGGCAGCTCACGGTGGATGGCGAATCTTCCTGGTTGCACTAGGCATCCCTGCAACAGATTAGGAATCATCCTGGCTGCTTCCTGTCTGAAACCTAATTGCCTTGGAAGGTCTTTGACTGAAAAACGAAATACCTTGGCAGGTTTTGACTAAAAAACGATTTCTTCTGGAGGCTCGTGGCAGAAAACGAATTTTTATGGAGCCTCCTGGCGCAAAAACGAATTCGTTTTG